>NW_016910327.1:230479-283223 GCF_001483705.2 Eufriesea mexicana
AGAGAAAAAGAAAGATCCTAACCTAATCTAACCTAATCATCTAAAATAGGAGATAAAAATGTATAAAAACTATTTTCAAAGCTACCAAAAGAAAAGTAAACTGACCCATAATTTTCAGTATTAAACTTCATTGATAAAGTTTACAATGGGCTAAGTAGGAAAGGTATGCAGATTTTTATAAACTTTACTTTTGTATCGCTCTGTAGCCATGGTAGAACACGACGTACAGCCACTTGTAGGTTGGTGGCGCGTAGGTCGCAGCCAGGGTCGCGGAAACCGACGAGATCGGCGGAACCAACGATTCCAGGTTCCCATGGCATGCTAATGAGCCTCGTAAACCACGAAATACCCCAGTGAACTGGATAACTTGCTGACAAAGCATATGTATAAGGAGCGAACTGATGTTAGTTTTACAAGAGTGTGATGCTATCGCGATTTTTCAGATGTATTTGTTTATATTTATTTTGGTGCTTAGGAATATCTTCATGGTGTTCTTATGCAGGAAAGGGACGACTGGTGAATTGAATATTTTTAGTAGCAGGCTTAGGATAATTCTTTTCTAAGGCATGAATAAAAACATCATCTAGGAGCATCATTTTTTAACTAGATCTGGAGATTGAGATCCCTCTTATTACAAAGGTGTGCTTCCTGAGTCTCAGTTTGATATACAGGAAATTGTTCATATTTCAGCAGACAATGTAATTTGTATAATAACTTTGTAGCTACTAACTATTATTATTGATTAGACTATCTATACTTCATATACTATAAAATTCATAATATGTTTTAGAGTGTGTGCTTCAAATTACTGAAGTGTAACAACAGATCTGCATAATTGGTTTTATAAAATTTTAATAACCATTAAAAAATTACTTATGAAACACAAATTTTGTAGTTTCCTTATCTGCTGCCTCAGTACTGCAAGTATCGTAAAAATAGTATACTTAATTTTTATAATTTCACTGTTAAAAGTTGCTTGGTCTATCATAAAACTTTTGTCATGTTGCTTCCAACTTGCACGTTCTTGCGATATCTAGTAATTTTAAATTTTGTTTTTTACTAGAAGTGTGTTTTCTGAATAGCCTGTGGTCCATTCAGTGAGTGTCACTGGACAGAGCAACGTGTCACCCTAAGGCGCATTTCTTAGACTTACGGGTGTCTTAAGTCGTTGCTCGTTAATTTTGGTCGTCTCGTTAACAAACTCACGCTCGAACGATTTGCAAAAGTGACTCTGAGTCTCGGTCCACGCATCAAGTGCGGTACGGTTTTCAGCCTAACCTCACTTTAACTATTTTTCCAACTGTCCTATGTTTTTTCGAAATAACCAACACGCGGTTGGTCGTCCTCTTAGGTGTCTATCTCCGCGTCTCGTTTTTCTTCCGACTTTACTACTAGCGCTGCTGCCGGCAGAGTAATTGGTTTGGCGGTCTTGTTTGTTTTACCTCTCGGATGTGTTTTGCTCGAATGAAATTTCACGGCGGGTTAGATTAAAAGATATACTAAGAAAGCAGTGGTCTGAATACAGAGCGATGTAAGTTTCCAAGTCTTGGGATAAAATATAGTGCAACCGGCAGCATTCGCATACATGGATATGCCTATCCTGATAGGGGAATTCTTGAGTAGTGAAACACTCGTGTTTTATTATAGCGATTATCTTGTATTTCAAGAAGAATGATAATATTAACGACAAGAGAAAGTAAGATGAGTGTAATATAAATGTAATATCTTTTCAATTACTTGTGGATAACTGAAGACATCCCGATATCTTTTTTTAATAATTCTAGTAACTAATAGTTCTAGTAAATCTAGTAATTTTGGTAATAATAATTTAGTTTAATGATAATAATCTTGATTATCCTAGTAGTAATAATAATAATTCTAGCAATTGTCGTAGTAATAATAATTCTAGTGATTTTAGTAACAATAATACCAACCTAATATTAGTAATTTTAATAATTCTAATAATAACGATTTAATTTTACACATTTTTTAAAGAACCTTTATTATTTTCTAGCTTATAAATTACGTCTCGTTTCGTTTTAACGTTTCCTGTATATTACCATAACGTCATAACGTAGTAGTATAAACTCGCATAATGCTAATTTCATACTAGTTGTACAGTAATGGAAAAAATATGCTGTTCAGATAGCACTGAATACCAAGTATACTTGATCACGAATATTTCATCAGAAACAATGGAATAATTTTACGGTACGCAGCAATTACAATAAGTGTTAATTTCATTTATCCATATTCAAGACTTCAAGACACACTAGGTTTGAATTTTCGTTTTTGCTAGCTTCGGAAATTCACGAATTGCTGTAATTCAAATTCATCTGGCTGAAGTGTTTATAGTATTTACTCCTATCCCGATGCTTATTTTTCGCCTCTTCTTTAGGCAAGCAAATTCAACGCGTTTCTTTGAAAAATTTCTCTAAAGAGGCGCTGCGCACGAAACACCTCTCTAAAGAACCGTGTTCCCATTTTTTTCGTGGCGTTGTGAAAAGAGCCGCCGGAAACGTGGCTGATCCTTTTTTTTTTCTTTTCGCATCTGAAGTGAGCTGCAGGTTCCTTCGCTAGCGAAGCTGGGGAAACTGGTGCAAGAATTTATGACTAAACAATTTAATTTAACTCCTTCCTTCCTTTTTCTCTTATCTCAAAATATCTCTCTCTTCAGCATCAAAATTTTTCGTCTAGATGCCTACCAACATTACGGCTGCTAACCTATACTGTCTACAAACCCAAATATAGTATATCTGAATGGGAATAATTACGTATAAATATGGTGAAAATAAATTGTGCCTTATTTAAGTCTATCCAGTCGAATATCTTGGAGCTACTGATGATACTAAATGATATTTCAAACAATATTTTCAAACTGATTGCTTTCAGTGGGTACATAACCTGATGTTAGTGAGATTCTTCTATGTTGATGCGTGGAGAACATTTTAAGGTTAGGATTGCTCAAACGAAGTCGTATATTTTGTTTAATATATTAATCGATATAGTTCATCTTGCCTAGTACATCAGTCTGTTCAATTAATTTTATTTGTTAACATTTTCAACGAAATTAATTTTTAGTATATAGATGAATTTTCTAACCTAAAATAATAAATACGAGTATAGGTAATAATAGACATAGTTAAGTGCACTTGCACCAGCAAGTATTTAAATTCAATTTTCAAAATTTCACGAGAGAAATATTTAATCTTAATTTTCAAGGCACCTTGTATACGAATATAAGTAATAATAGATACATATTTAAATTCAACTTTCTAAATTTCACATGAAAGATATTTAATCTTCATTTTCGACTTTGGTTTTTACTATTAGCTACAGGGTACCCTGTATATGTTTTCAGTGACTGTAGATAGTAATAACTAAGAGCCTAAAACTAGTTATTTTAACCTGTTTGATGGTTTCTTACTTCTTCCGTTCTCTCTTCGAACGCTAAACATGTCCAGTTTTAGGTTAAGGTTGTCTACATTTGTCAAAGTGACTAGCGTGTAGGCGACGGTTAGTTAGAACACGTAGCCTAGAGAAAAGAATTCTGTTCCTGTCAGCTTATTTGGTTAGAGAAATCACTTGGCAGGAAAAGATTCGAGTTTGAATTCTCAATTAGCGGTACCATCGGCCATTTTTTCTCCTCCTACGCACACTTCGTGTCACGCAGTGTTGGGAGACGGGTGTTCGCTCTGCTCATTTGCATAAAGTCTCCGTTACGGATAGTTAATGTTTTACGACGCGCATATATCCTACGTCGTTACGAATTTACGACCCTAAATACATCTTAATTCTAATGGTCCTACATCCTGAGTTCCCTAAAGGAAATATATATTTTATACAATCAACTTTATACCACTGTACAAATGGCTGCAGGTGTTTTGAATATCAGGCCTCGATTTGTTACATTGTTTTCTCAACCGTGATACGTACACTCCTTGAACTATAGTGTCTTTATGACACTACCTATGAACTACCAAACTAACCAAAATGAATAGCTCCAGATTTTTTCCCTATTTATTTACTTATTTCATTTACATGTATCTTGACCTAAATGTGGGTATCATCTGTGAGTGTTTCTAATTTTAAATGTTAGATTCTTCAAAGTTTCAACTTTTTAAAATTCAACTTTTACGTTGTCTTCATAAATTTGCAATGGGAACAGTGAGAATTTCCTCATCCCTGTAATCCTGATAATAAGATCCAGTTAAAATGAGGATATTCCTGAGCCAAGTGTTGCAGACGCCTGTTTTGGGAAACAAATGATGAAATTTATCTTTTCACCAACCAGAAAGTGAGTTTGAAATGACGTGAGTTCACATCAGAGGTTTCCAATGTTCCAGTAAGCCTGATATAAAACACCTCCAACTTCAGGCCTTCACCTGTCTACA
The DNA here is from genome assembly GCF_001483705.2 of Eufriesea mexicana. NCBI lineage: Eukaryota > Metazoa > Arthropoda > Insecta > Hymenoptera > Apidae > Eufriesea > Eufriesea mexicana. The sequence goes on from NW_016910327.1 coordinate 234,874, forward strand.
GTTATCAAATTCCTCCTACTCTCCGAAAACAATCTACTGCAGGCATAAAAGTTAGCCCATCTCGCTCTTTCTGTCTGGCTTTTCAAAGCATTCTCGATATTATCCGCCCCCTTTGGTTCCTGTGCATCCCATCGAGACGCAGCTGCGTAGGAGGCACCTCGGGCCTCAAAAAGGAACCCTGTAACCAGGCCAAAGCAAGACGGGCTTCGGATGTAAGGAGGCGGTTCGAGGAACAATGGGGTGGTAGCGGGCGAAGATAATTATCAGAGTCGGCGGCGCAGCTGCGTCGATTCGTTTCACCCTCGGGGCCGAACGATCCCCGTGCAACAGTCAAAAGCCATGGGGAAAAGTTCAGCGTGCCGTGACACCACACTTCGCCGACTGGCCAGCGTGTCCTGCCCGCTCGAACATGTGCGCAACCCTTTGACCAACTCGTCGCACGGTTCTACCACGGGCCGTTGCATAAATGCAACAGGCTGCAACGAAGGTGGACTGTTCGAAGAGTTTACAGCCGTGTCTAAGGGGCATGCCGGTTGCTCTGGTGCCGCTGCAACTTTTGCCGTGCGATTGAGCTTGGGTGCGAGGGTTGGCTGGAAGAGGTGTGGTATCAGCGAGGAACTGGGTGAAGAGTTGAGGTGGCCATGACAATTTTACTTTGGATGGTGGTAGTGATGTCTGATGGTGGTAGTGAAGTCTTAAAGGTGATGGAGCATGGATAGAGATTTTTGGGTACCTTCAGGTGTGAAAATATACACCCTTGTATGTATAGGGGATTTTCCTCTATATAGGTTTTTGACTGAAAAATTTAGTTTTATTGACATTTTCGACTAATATCGTGGTGAGCTGATGTTTTGCGTAAATAATAGAGGAAAATCCTATCAGTGATAGGGGATGATTCTACGTGAAAAAATGAATCAAAAATAAAGAATAAAATTTTTTCATTCAAAGCTTCGTTATCGATATTATCGAATTTGAATATTCACGGAGTACGCTGATATACCGAAGGTCCATCCATCTTGTAAGCCAGAGTTAAATGCACGCATGTGCAGTGAATATTCAAAGTTGATTTTCTCGATAACGAAGCTTCGAATGAAAAAATTTTATTCTTTATTTTCCATTTGCTTTTTCATATAGAATCACCATTACCCGATTGTACTACTGTTACTGAGACACCCTATGTAGTGTGAATTTTTGCACTTCTTTTTCCATCCATTTATTTCAAATCAGTTGTTGAGTACTAATAATACTCCTATAATAAATTCTACAATTTTAATAAAATTTTAATGAAATAAAGAATTATGTTAAAAAATGTATATTGCAATTTATTTTCTGATATATAGTATCTAGATATATATATATAAATCCATAAGTCAGGGTTAAAAGTCGAGATTAAGCGAGGTTATTAGATTATCTGGATTTTAGGTTGAAAGACTGAAGCTCAAAGTAGCGGCAACAACTATTTTCACATTGCCAAAGGCCGACTGGAAAAAGAATTATTAGGTTAACGGTTTTTAGGGTGCACTTCAGAAATATTTGATTTTCAAATACCCTTTGAGATTATTAAATGAATTTGCACACATGCATTTCAGTACAGAGTGATTCATAAAATTGGATCGGGTCATAAGCTTAAACTTCTAAGTGGAAAGCAAAATTTTACGGAGACTATTCCAATATTTTAAGGTTATGTCAATTGCTTCATACACAACTATGCACTTTCCCCACATTTCATTTCATACACTCTTATACGTACTGCATAAAAGCATATTGAAAGATATCCTATTACAATTTCGATTCAAATTCAACTAATCAAATTTAAACTAACCTCTATTCTTGAAGAAAGAAATATCAGGTACAAATGTGAAATTTATTTAATACCTTTTTATTGAAAGATATTGAGAAAGCATATTAATTAACGTACAGCCCAATGGAGAAATAAAGGTAACCTCAAAATCATCAAAATGGCTACGCTTTTAAAGCAAACGCGCATACCACAAGCACCACTCAAAACAATTTAATTTTACCGAATGAAATTTTTGTCTATCCCCCATCATTTTAAAGCAACGACCTGTCTCGGATGTATGGAATATACCATAAAGTCTAAGACCGAAATTATTTAACAAAAATAATTTTATTCTCTCTAAATGAAAAATTAAGGTTATGTTAGAGCATACAATGGACAAAAGTGTTCAGCATTCGCATAAATGCTTCTAGTTTACACTATCGCAGGAAGGTGGAGACAAAAAGTCTGTTGAGCAGTACACGCGCCGTTGCATAAACACAGTAGGATACGGCTAGCAATTTACCCGGCTGCCGAAATATCGGAGCCATGGACGGTCACGTAACGAAACTCGATTTATCCCCTGTTCATTATTAACAGAAACGAAAACAAATGGAACGAAAAAGGAATAAAACCCCGAACTTATTTCTTTTCAATTACAAGCTATAAACTGGAAGATAAAAATTGTTCTATCTCCAAATTTAAATTTTATTTGACGTCCATTGAATATCGGACTACTCGGTTTTCACGATATAGGTTATAAAATAAAAACGGAATATTTATTCATATTTTTCTCATCCAGTGTAGAATCTAAACAAACATAATAAATAAAACTGCCAATAAAGTAACTCCTATAAAATATATGGTTGATCTGATAATATAGTAACTACATATGGCAGTTGTAACAACTGTTTGACATCTAGTAACAATTATAAGTTACTATACTAACAAAATATGTTATTAATAGTTAACAGTCAGTATAAAATCCTTCATTAAATATATAATATACGAAATAAAACTATTATTAAAAATTTGATTTTTTTAAATCCTAATAAGCCCGAAATTGAGGTTAGGAAAATTAAATGAAAAATATACGTGCGTTTCTATTCTAGAAAGGGGCATTTCTATCGACATTTCCTGCTGGAATTCGAGCAATATCAAAAATTCATGAGAAGAGGAAGATGGCGCCACCGTAAAATGGGTTTTATTTTTTTCTCGAATACAGAAAAAATTTGTTTTTTAACCAATGATAGGAAAAATTTTAAAACTCTATGAAACAGGGGCGAAACGAAACGCCATCGAATGTTCCCCTTAAATCGAGCGATGCTCGCATCGCCCCGCGCATCGCCATTGCATAAATGCACCGGAGTGCACCGATTAAAACGCGCGCTGTTTCCAGTTAAGTGCTGAATCCGCTCGCGACCCGAGCAGCTTAGTTCGTGAATCACATCTAAACATAGTAACGGAAAATTATGGATTTATATTGCCTACAATGGTCGATTACTTTTTAATCCGGATATTGCTTGAAGAAATTATAAATGACGTGGAAGATTGCTTTTGTCGAATTTAATCTCATTATTATCACGTTCACTGGTAATTGGGCTTTTACTACCTATTGTATACCTAGTAAATTTTATGCAAAATTTACATCCATATTATAAACTTCGCACGTTTATTTTGCAATTATTTTCAATTATTTGACTATGGAAACTCCCTTTTATAATTTTTAAACTTTTCACACTTATTTTCTATATTGTTGTTGTTATTATGAAAATACATGCTGATATACATCCGATATGTATATAATTGTACAGCGAATGTAAATGTTAAAATACGTTTAATTTTACATAGTTTATTTTGCATTTTAGCAATTTCTGAGATGAAACTAAATTATTTAATCGAGTTCAGCGATGATAACGTTGGTTGGATGTTTCAGCAACGTATTCAATCAAATTGTAAATGTGTTATATACTTCTGAGAAAATTTCAAGTGCGTACGAGGCTTTATGATTGGATGTCTGTAGGCCTGCATTGAAATGGAAAGTAGTCGCCTTGGGCAATAGCTATAAAATACATAAATACAAATGACTGAATATGTAATCAATCACAAACGAAATGGAGAATTAAGTAACTTATTTCTTCATTCCTGTTTTATCATTTTCCAATAATAACTCTATTAATAAAGCAAATCCGATAATATGTAAATATAAATTATACCTCGCAGAAGATGTATATCTCATAACCTATCATCTTGATAATTCCCATAGTAAAATAATCGCATATAAAAAGCAAGTATAACCTCAAAAAATTATGTCGAATAACGTCCATTGTAATTTAAACCTCACTTTTGTTATACGTCGGTATTAAACTCAGCAGAAAGGTGGATTCTAGTGATAACAACAATGGAGGAACCAAAATATATAATACAGCAACTCTTCATCCCTTAAATTTTATCTTTTTTTGATATAACCCAAGAGCGTCCTATCGATTGGGTCATAAATCGGGAAAAAGTTAAACGATGTAGGAGGAGAGGTTAGGATTCGTACGGGAGGAAATTAAAAGAGAGAAATTTCAACGGCGCGCCGCGACCGGGAAGGAATGATTTTCAATCGGAATTTATTGGCGTGACGGTAGCATACCGACGTTGGAAAAAAAGGAGAGGAACACAAAAGCCACCGCAATTACTGCTTCCGCTTTGTCCGTCCTGCCGGAAGTCCTATTCATACTCGTCACTATGAGCGCCGTTACTTCCGTCATTGTAGTTACGGATCTACGACCGATTGTAAATCATTCCCTTTCTACCCTTTCTTCTTCGTCTTCCGTTTTACGATAATCGAAACGACGTTTTCTGTGACACGTGGCCTGACAATTGCTATGAAATTCTTCTAATTTTCCAATTTGCGATTTTACCCTCATACGTGTAGCTAAGCTGTAAAATTCCTGCTTTATTCAAAATTCGCCCCATTGTATCTCATAGCTGAATAGAAACAGCAACAAAATTTTATTCCACTCTCCATTCAAAAATATTAAATTTTATATAAAAATACGATACCTGCAGGTATTCGTATTTATTAACCATCAAATTTTTAAAACAGCTTTTTGTATTTTTATTTCCTCTATGGCCTTGGTTAAAATGAAGTACAACATGAAAAATAAAAACGTTGAAAGATTCATTCTCATCTTAAAAGTTAAGTGGGAGATTATTTTTTAACAAGTTTATATTATAAATACATTCGTATTTACGTATGGAATAACGACACTGTTTCAAATTACAAATGATTTAAAGTAATTTCTTATAATTTTTCGGTCAGTACAAAAACATATATGACAACATATGTATAACATATGTATAACATATATATAAAATGGGATCCCCTTGACGATGATTTTGGTAGAAAAAATTCTTACTTTTCGTTAATAATTTGTTTCTAATTACCATGTTATTAATAACCACTTGAGGGAGAGCATGAATTGGTAACAACGACCAACATGATTTATCGCCATAATGAACAAAATTAGAAGTAAATTGTGATAAAAGATGATATGCAAATATGCCCAATGATATTGTTTTTATAATGTGCGTATGGAATATACAAATTAATTCCATAGAAGATAGTAATCAGTGAAAGACTCTTATTATCTTCGGCATCAGTTCAAATACTCCTTGCAATAGTGACTAGCAATAAATGAATTAATCAAAAGTTTATATTCAAAATTATACTAGAAAGTTGCTTAAGGATGCCCCTTTATGATGCAATTGTAAATGTTCATAAATTAATCGCAGATATCCTGCGATTTGATAATTCTCCAATGACGAATGAAAATTTATCGGTCAGAGCCATCTATGATTTTGGACAGGAAGCTTGTTCTCCGCTTAGCACCACCTATGACTTTAGACTGGAAGCTTGTTTTTCGTTCAGCGCCATCTATGATTTTGAACTGCAAGCTTCTGTTACACTCAAAAATCATAGATGGCGCTGGCAGATGTCGGTAGAATTTTGTATTAGGAACGCATAATATGAAAGGAGGTTTATCGCTAAACCAGTTCCAAGAAATGACGTCATTTCCAAGAATTCCATGGACAATACTTTTGCCACCTCGACGAAAACTTTTCGAGCGATTTCGCGATTTTGTATCAGGATAACATAACACGAAAGAAGGTCTATCTCCGAGACATTTCTAAGAAATGACGCCATTTCCAAGAATTCTCGGACAATAGCTTTTGCCGCCACGATGACAAATTTCTGACCGATTTTGCGATTTTGTATCAGGAGAACATGACATGACAGGAAGTCTATCGCCGAGACAATTCTAAGAAATTACGTCATTTCCAAAAATTCTCGGAAAATACTTTTGCAACCTTGCCGTAAAATTTTCGGCTGATTGCACGATTTTATACTAGGATAACATGACATGACAGGAGGTCGCCCGCCGACCGATTCCAAGAAATGACGTCGTTTCCAAGAACTTTTGGACAATGCTTTTGCAGCCTCGGCGAGAAAATTTCGACCGTTTTAGTGACTTTGTATTAGGATAACATAACATGATAGGAGGTTGCTCGCCGACCAAGAAATGATGTCATTTCCAAGAATTCTCTGGATAATACTTTTTCTGCTTTGCAGTACATGTTAATTATTTTACTTACCTTATACTTACCTTACTTACTTACCTTTCTCTACTTGCGTTTCTTTTCTTACTTATCTTAATTCCTCTTCATTTAAATATCATTTAAGCAGATATTGGCCACTCTCTATTTTCAGAATTCAAAGTGAACATTGAAAATTTACAAGAGATAGGACATATCTTAAACTTTGTGCGTAGCTCTCAGCTTGGTATCGTTTTACAAAAATTATTTTTGGAAAACGATACCAATTACCAGGTCTCACCACGAGGAGGTGGCTACGCATCGAGACCCGACATGCGCCCTAGTGGCGCAGCCTGCTGGCGCTATCTGTATCAAAGGTACCCTAACCTAACTTGGAGCGAAAGAAGTTAAAGTGAAAATCTACTGACACTTTATTATACTTCGTGTCTTATAAAGGGGATTTCGATTCGGTATACTACAACTCTATTGTCGCGACACTAAGATACTTTATTTCTCATAAAAATAGGAAATAAAATATAAAACACGCGAGCAAGTTAAAAATCGCGATCGCGCCCGAACGAGGTCGCGATTATTCGAAAGACCGACTAGCCTACGAGACGTACTCTCGTGTACAAAACAACTTCATGCCTCGGCACCCTCCCGATCGGGCCTAGTCCATATCCAGTCACTGCCATACTCGTCAAGACTTACACGTGGACCAAGGATAGTCCCCGAACCAATGAAACTTCCAGAGTCGATACGAAGGTCCAGCGGGGCCTTGCAAGCCAGACAGACACTTCGTGTCCCTGCCCCATGGGGTAGAACTTAATCATCCCAAGTGGTCTGACCGTAGACACTATGCCCGTCCAACTGCAGGCCCATGCCCCAGTCGCGTACGACCAGGGTGCTGGACCCCCGCATCGATTCCAGAAGGAACAGAGACCCGAGGGCCACCCTGGAACTCGATGCTTGACGAGATAGACAGTGGCTGGAAATGAGTGTCGGAGACGAATCGTGGGGATGTCTTATGAGACGCGAAGTTGTCGAGTACAGGGGAGTACGTCGCGCAGGCTAGTCGGTACTTAAGAACGATCGCGATTATCGCGAGAACAATTATGTTCTGTTTGGTAAACGAGTGGGATAAGAGAGGAAAGATATGAAATAATATATTCGCTCCAAGTTAGGTAGTTTACCTTTATACAGATAGCGCGCACATGAGACTTAGTCTAGGTATCTATCTTATAACTACTTAAAAATAGACACACTCATCCTTCGTCGTTTATTGGTGTGTCCTAAATGAAGTCCTGAGGAAACTTGAGAATCTTGAGAAACCTAAAAGCTAAAACAGAATACTTTATTGTTAATATGAACCTGAAAGAAAACGGATTAGTACGAGGAGAGAAAACGAATGAACAGAAACCATGAAGGTTAACCAAGTGGAAGGAACAACCCACTGATGAGACAAAAAGAAACCAACGACGAAATATTCGAATTTTTAAGTAAAAATAAAATCTGTAAAGAGAAAAACAATTAAACGCTGGAAAGAAAAAAAAATTAAAATCTGGAAAAATAAAAAAATTATTAAGAACCCAACGATGAAACATGAACAACCTAACTATGAAATATGAACAACCCAACGATGAGACATAAACAACCCAACGACGAAACATTTGAATATTATACGAAATATTCGGAATGTCAAATAAAAATAAATGAAAAGGAATAAATAACATCTGAAAAGAAAAAAAATAATTAAAAGCTGAAATAAAGAAATAATTAATATCTGAAAACAAAATAAAAATTATTAGTAAATTGTTTAGTGGGGTGGGGTGAGGCTGAGGTAGCCATCCCCAACCTCATTTCGATCCCCACCCCTCGCGCACAATGAATATTTAGATGTTACACTTCCGAAGTCGAACCGACAAATGAGTTCTGCTGCTTCGCGTCGCCCCTTATATAGCCGTCGATCGGCCGAACTCCCCACCCCGATCAAAAATTTTTCAACTTTATCGATTCCATTATTTATTATTTTTCCGCTTTAATAACCAATAATTTATTAATTTTTTCATTTTTATTATAAGCTTACATTCTGGACAATTTGTTATTAACAAAATTAATTTGTTATTAACAATCAGTGTAATAATTTATAAATTTTTTGTAAATTATAAATACATTTTAACACAAGTACTTCATAAATTTAAGTAGTAGTCAATAATTTATTAACTTTTTCACATTTATTATAAATTTACGTTGTAAACAATTTCTTATTAATAATAAATTTGATAATTTATACATATTTTATAAAATAAAACTGCATTTGTACCGCCATACGATAAATTTCTATGATACGTATATATATGTCAAAATATTTTTATCTCCTCTATATTTTTTGTTGAAATGAAGTATTACACGAATAATAAGAACGTGATATATATAGATATATATACATCGTGATGACATATATCCATGTGATATATATAAAAAATGAAATCTTCTAAACGAAGATTTTGGTTTCCATTATGCACGGCGACGGCCCTGGCGAAGCTAGATGTGCGAGCAATGGCTGCATGGCGGCAAAATCCTTCTTACAAATTGCCGATATATATTTTACCGTCCTGTCAATATCGAACATCATTCTAATATTGTTTCAGGATAGTTTCTTCTTCAGAAAAGACCACAGAATACGCTACTGTGGAACAAATTCGTGTCACATAATGAACTTTTTATAAAAATGCAAGAATATGTGTAGAAAATGTGCTTGGAAGCTTATTTTTAAACTTCGATGATCAATTATAGTTATTCAGAAGCACAAATAATTATAATTATGGACACTGATAAACTCGAGAACTTTTCACCTAACTTTAAATATTGCAATGAATCTCTTAATGTTCTTATTTTTTACGTAATACTTCATTTTGGTTATAAAATCGTGTCTTTTTAGAACTCACATTTTTCGAAAATTGGGTGATAGAGTAATTAGGATTATAAATTCGTGTTCAGGAATCACTATCTACGAGAATCACCTACTTTATATCCCAGATTAGAGAAAAAGTTAAAATTTGTTAAATAATGTAACCAATATTTAAATATCAAAATCACAGGAATAAATATTTCCTACTCTGTGCATATACTATCTTAAAATTACATGTTAAAATGTTTTTATAAAAGATAAAACTTATAGATTTATAAATTTACCAATAATGTCCGTAATAAATAACTTATTTATAACTAAAAAAAGCAATACCACGAAACAGCTGACAATACATAAAATGATTGAATGATTATTCCCAGCTATTTCTTCAAACTTGCCACAGGATATGATGGAGTCTCGAGATTCGAAGATTGAACGTGTGATAGATTCCATTTGCGGAGACTTTGAGATTATGGTCGCCGCAAGCACGACAGATCTAGATCATAATGCATCTCACCGAGTTATAAATGCAAGATGGTCTACCTGGGTTATAATTGACTTCGAAAATGATGTAGCCTCGAGAAAGGTTGCTTGTGAACATCTGTTTACGAAACAGAAAGTATCTACTTTTTACTTTGTCTTTATCTCGAAAGCTTCCGACCATTGCGAACATAAAATGATCGATTGCGTTCCATTCGTTTGAACTTGCTTAAGTTAAAACAGAAGATGGAGGACCTCTGGGCTTCTCCAATACTGCTGATGCATAACAGAAATTTTTTGAAGCTGTTCTCTTAGTTCCTTGGCTGAGTTATTTCTTCAGTAGACTATTATTAATCTTGCTACAAAGAGAAAAGAGCCAGAGATGATTAATCTACTGTTCTAAACTGATGTATTTAGGAAGTAACCTTTTTGCCAATTATCGCTTAAATTATTATTAATATGCATATGTTTTGTATTAAATGTTTATAAATTCATAAATGGTAACTTTATTAATGGTAATAAAAAGTATTAACATTATCAAATATATGATAATACTTCTCTATAACTTAATTATAAATACCTGAGAAATATTCGTGCTACTGCATCAATTATTTTATAATGCACATTCATAAACTAATATATATTTTTACAAGAAATTTGCTATATGATTATGTTAAATGCACATGTACAATTAACATAATCATACAACCACCATTAAGATGTACTTATTCTCATAATAAAAATATTCTCAAATTACCATCCACCTCTTTCACAAATTGAACAATATAAAGGTTACTTTTCCATCATCATTTACCTCCACGACTAATTTTAAGACTTAAAACAGTATCTTCAAGGAAGCAAAGAAAGGAATAAATAAAATGTAGATAAAGAACAATTTCCACGAAACCAATGTTCAACTCAGGTCAAACAATGATCGTTATCCTTGGAAATATGATTCGAGTATCGTGTCGCGTCCTCGAGGTATCCTCTTTAGCTGGTTTTGTTCTTTCTTCGTTCTCCAGTCGGTCACTCGAGCTTGGTGGTTAGAGAGATGGCGTAAATTCCACCGATTTGCTCAGCTCACGTTTCACCGCGTTCGAGCGGCGACGTTTCATGATGGGGAACTGCGGCGGAGGGTGGAGAGGGTCTACAGTTATAGGCGCGGGAAAATGATCGGAAATTGTTAAAGACCGTTTCCAACCGCGGCCACTTGGCCGCTCATGTCGGCTCCTTTCGACGATGCAATTTCCTGCTCACTCCCCGTACACCAACCCTTTTGTTATTGATTAAAGACAAGGAACCCTCCGGACACAGGGCCCTTCCGAGATCACGCTTCACTGATCGCAGAGAAAATTATTTTTTTCGGTTCCGTGAAGAGTCTTTAAAAGCGTTGTTTATGGGCCATGTATCTAACAAAAGAGAAAGTAGTGTATGTAAAGAATTGAAACTTTTTGAAAATATAAAATATAAAATAATTAATAATACAACAATATCAATAAACATTTTAGACAGCGTAATTTAAATTTACACACTATATACATATTAACAGTAAGTGTTAATATTCTATTTAGCCTTCATATTAGATAACATACATTTAAAAAAATGGAATCGAAATTGTTAATTATTAAAAAGTTCTAAGTGAAATACGAAACCTTTATGCAACCCAATAATTGCACGCAACTTTTGTGTTTTCTCAAAGTAAGTCGTGTCTGCGCCGGTTGACTGAATTACCACCACGTCGAGTCTCATCGGTTAGAGTGAGGCTGAAAGAAAAAGAAAATAAAAATGAGAAGAAAGAAAGAAGGAAAAAGAGAAGCAGTAACCGCAAGAGGTATCGGTGCTGCCAACTGACCCCGACAGCTCGACCTTTAAGTTTCTTTATTAGGGTGCAGCATATGTCGTACGTGTGATGAACTGGTTAGATAATTTGTCCTCAGTGCTGAGGGATTGCTGTTATTAACCCTTTTCACTGGACTTGTCTCGCTCGCAAATTGACAGGGTGCATCCTTACGTGAGGAGCCAGGCTCATGTTACGCGACCGATAAAATGACACTCTAACCTACCAACGTACACGTTGCCTGTCTTGATGTATTATGCCAGTGCGTCTGCCACTGTAGTCGCTACGTGCCTTGGCCTTTTTCTATATCGTCATTGAAAATGAAGCTTTTGCGGTATTATGTCAAATTGGTTTTAGTATCCTGTTATATCCGAACCTTTTTCCTTTTAGTCTCTGAAAAAATATTTTACATTAAAAAATTACATTAAAAAATTTACATTAAAAATTGAATTAGTAAATTTATAGCGAGCTTGCTTGGAATTGTAAATTTATGCAAACGGTTTCTTTCCTTAGAGATAATAAAATTATATTTCTTTATTACCTTTCCTGAATTATTTTCGAAATATATATTAGTGTCTACTTGCATGTGACATGAATATGACAGATATGATATTTTATGATAATCATAATTCTGAATTCATATAAGGAAAAATCTATAAAAATCTGAATTTTTAAATTTTAATAATACGAAACTTCTTCAGTAGTTTCATTTCTCCTCGAACCAAGTAATGCAGCTTTACATTGAAATTAAGGAAGTTTGCATTCGACACGCGAGGAAAATTCGTGAGTAACAAAAGAATAAAATATCCAAGCTCCTAGGGATTTTCCCCTAAATTGAAAAACTCGCATTCGTATTGTAGTAAACTAGCCAAAATACGGAAACGAAAAGAATAGTGTAAGCATGTTGCTTTGTTAATAAAGTCGAAATAAAATCTGCATATGCATTAAACAAAACTACTGAAAGAAGAAGTACGAAAGAAGAAAGCTCCATGGATAATATTACCTCTAATTAAGAAGCTCGTATGATAGTTATTTTTTGCGAAATATATTAATTAAAAAAAAAGTGATATGAAGAAAGTGAAATTTTTATATTACAATAATACAAACAGAAAGAAAATAAAACCACAGAACTCGACCTTTAAAAAAATTTACATTTGATTACTACTCTACAGAATATTACGTTATAAAAATTACTAACCTGACGCTTGTACTTAAAGCTTATCATTTTTCGTATAAGAACGTCGTTGTACAGAATACAATGATATAGTATTAAATTACAAATATGCCAAAAAATGAAAGATGTATCTGAATGTTTATCAATGTGTTAACAATCAGCATATTATCAAACTCTTACTCGTCAAAAATCATTTGTAATAAGGACTCTACGAATATAACCTAAAAACTACCGCAGTGTGAATTTCTGATTAACACCTTTTCTCGAAAAAATTCACTTGTGTTCGCATTATTAGCAGAGAATGAACGACGATTGCTGTCTAAGGAGAAAACGAAAGCGATGAAAGAAAAGAAACAGACAAACAGGGTTTTAGGAACGAACGGAGCCCGGTGCAATAATGCACCTGATAGCTCGGTGACTGTTAGCGCGTGCCAACAGCCGGCGGCTGCTACCAGCTGCGACGAAACTGCACGCTGGACCCGATCACTCTTGTCATTACGAACGGCGATCTTCACCCCCTCTATCGTCATTACTTTCAACCGGTCAGTTGTATCACATGTTTCACACGAATGCAACGGTGGTAGGAAGATCATTCTATGCAAGTAGAAGAGGTATTTTTGAAACACCGATGATTATCTTTCTCATAATTTAAACTTCATTTACATGTAATATGATTAATGGGTTGTTCTCTGTATGTAATTGGGTTCGGTTATGTGTACTTTCACCAACGCCATGGGTAACATACGAAATAAAGAAATAGGGTCAACTACAGATGCTCGTTAATATAAATTACAGAAGATTTTCTGGTAAATATAATTTTTTCAAAAATCAATTTATCAACTGAGGGTATGTTTAGCACATTTGTATGAATTAATATATTATCATGTAAGTGTTATTATGGTATTTTTTTTTTCGTTAATTATAACGAGGGATATTTAAACATTTCGTATAATTTTAATTCAATAATTTTCTGTTTTGCGAAGAAAATTTTTATGTTTAATTTTACGAATTAAATTAATAACATTTTACTATTAAATTAGCTTAAATTAGATTAATAACATATACCATTATACAATAATGTAGAGAGTAGTTAAGAGGTTAAGTTGAAATAATTAAGTTGTTACTATATTTATATTTGATTTTTATTTTTAGCAAAATAAATCATAATAAATCTACGAACGATTAACAAATTTGTTAATAACAACAAATTTGTGTAAATTAAATTTATTATATCGCGCTTTATAACCTAAAAATGTCATTGATTGATTTGAATACTCAAGTAAAGTGGTTTTTAAGGTCGTTATTTGCATGTGAGAAGAAATCAAACTCACGATTGAGGATCGGAAGGATAATGTGAGGATAATAAGGGGGACCGTAAAGCTACGAGTAATCCTAATTTGCATGTTGACTGAGCGCATATTCTGTCTGTGTATCTCGATCCCGATTTGAGGCACAACGAAAGAAAAACGCAAGGTGTTCTCGTAGTCAGGTGGCTTTATCCTTTGGCACCTGTTCTTGATGCTACGCGGTAAATTTAGAACAAAATGGTTCCAAGCTTTACGACCACGCCTGATTTATTGAAAACGGGCATTGAATATTCTATGATTCGTTAAAATAATTTATCAGGTGTTACCATCAGATTTATTTACGTTATTATACTTGGAATAATTTTATTATTTTTATTAAGTTTAAAATTATTAATTTGCGAACAATTAATTAATTTTAAATCATGAATTATCATGTGTAGTTAAATATACCTTCGTATTTGAAAATTATAATTTTAAATATATTATATATATTATACTGCAAATTACATGTTATTATTGATAAATTATTTTAGTTTTAATTTTACGTATTTAAAAATGGAATTAAATATGTTTTCACTGCTTATAACTTAAAACATTAATGACAAGATGTGAATGTGGACAGCTGCATGCTGGTGCATTTATTGCTTTTTACCATGCCTCTTGAAATGAACTGTACTTTATTGAAATAAACGGTACTTACCACGTTGTTCTTAATAAATCTAAAGACCTGTTTTATACCGTTTTTATCGTCTTACAGCAATAAAGCTTAACGATCACGAAAAGGGAAGGAACTTTTTGTAACTTTTATAATTTTACAATACCTGAAAGAACTGCAAACCATCGGTCGATTCAGAAATTCAAAATATTTCATACTCTATCAAAAGACTCTAACAGTAGGTCAAATATGAATTTAAAAAATTTAGACATTTGAAATTTTTCTACACATTTCTAACTATTTTCAATTTAATTAACTCAAACACTGTATATATAATAACTATAACTAAGAAATTACACAATTTTCACAAGTTTGAGGAGTATACCTTCTTAGACTTTCAAAATCTGATTGACGAGCCAGATAATTTTTTAGAGAATCGAAAATTTGATATAATTAATCTAATTTTGTTACATGAAACAAAGAATTAAAGATTTTTCAAACAAATTTACTTTCAAAGACTTAGGCTCTTCCATTAGGCTCTAATCAAACCGAGTTTACAATATGGTGTTTAAAAGAATCACATGCTCAGATTCACCACAGCCATAATCGATTAAAAATCTGAAAAATGTCGCAGCCTTTTAAGATAGCTTGCTATATAACAACTAAAAGCAACACAAGCCCCGAATGTCGATTAAATTCCCTCTAACCAATTGCATCTGCCCTTGTTCCAGGTGAGCGAAGCCAGGCCACGCATCAGGCATCAGAAAGGCGGCAGCCATTGCAGCAGATGTGGTCCAGGCTGGGGTGTCGTGAATCGTTGTGTTCGTGGCCGCGACACCGAGTGTGGAAAATGTGCACCAGGCACCTACAGTCCACATCACAGCACCCAGCCTTGTTGGATCTGTTCTAGGTGTGGTCCAGGCCTTTATGAGGCACATCCTTGCACCTCTAAAACGGACACCGTCTGCGACTCCTGTCACAGACCAGCTCCAGATAACCCTGACTACCAGAGAAAGTGTAAAGGACGATCGAATCTGTTTCTAGCACCTGAAGATGCATTGGGTACTGGAGAGGAGAGCATTCTGGTGAACGAACCTTACGGCCAAGATCAGTTGGATGATGGAAAAGAAATTTTAGAAAAGGATGCAGAAGCAGCTATTCTGAACAGAGAGCTGAATTCCTTGGAAAGGTTCTAAATTTCAGATCACTGAGCCCAATCGATCAGTGGAACGTTAGAATGCAACCAGTTGCTGTTACTTTCTTCCTGTTTCTGTGAAGACACTTTATGGAAAGCGCTCAGTTAATGTGGACAAAGGCTTGCTTACTATGATTCCTGACATCACGTCAGGGATGCTCAGCAACCTTCTTCTGTTCAAACTGTAGAGAACTGAAGCTTTTGTTCGCTGGAAATTCGAGATCTCCTTGGACTGTGAACAAATTTTTCGCCTCCTCTAAGTTAGAGATCTTCTTGAGCTATGGACGAATCTTTTGTTCTCCTAAAATTAATTATCTTATTAGACGAAGAAGCTAATAATTATTGAAAATTGGACATTTTTGAGAATGATGATGAAGTTGGATACCATTTGTTGGATATACAGAATCTACACGGATTGTGAAAGAAGCTTTCGGTTTCTGATATCGTTTCAAATGTTTCTGAAGTTTTGCAAGATCCCTTTTAAATGCTGAGTAAATGGAAATAAGCGGAAAGGAACATCTTCTTATTTGGTTTCGACGAATCGTCTTGCTGGAAAAATTGGAAGACCCAGATGCCTGGAATACCGAATTTCTTTGAAAACATTCACAGGTTTGAAAAGAAGAAGATTGCTGGTAATTTTTTGGGCTTTAAATGAAGACTTCCTGCAAGCAGATAATTAGAAATTCGGACCGAGTTCAAATAGAATTCTGTTCAGAAGGGTGAAGACTATGACCAAACCCAGCAAAGTTAGGTGTTTCTATAATTTGGTAAATGTTGAAGGATTCTGAAGTTATGAATCAAATTTGAACTGCTAGTTAATGAACAAAGAGACTGGATTTTTAGAATATGTGCTTGTCCTTTAGAAGCTGCTCAAAATGTATAACTGTAGGTCAATTACAGATACTTAATTATACAATGCAATGAAATTGCATGAAAAATTGAACAAAAAATCAAATGAAATATGTTAATATACCATGAAGTATATTAATTAACACAGTTAAGTGAAGCCTGCTTTTTATGATTTTTCAAGATTTTATGTTTATACCAGTCTATATCTGAATGAATAGAAAAGATTTATTCAGAAAAAGATATGTTCACAAAAATAAGGTAAAATTTATGCTACGAGGATAGTTCATTTTATACAATATATATATATATATATCTGTAATTGACTTTACACGAACTACTTATACAGACATCGATTCATTTATATTTCAATAATTCTAAAATTCTCAGCCAATGTATGAAACTATAAATAAGAAAGGTTATCCGAAGAACACGAATTCAGATGGTCGATGGTCGTACGTTAGGTTGAAACCTAATCAAAACTACTTCTCAACTCTGGTGCTCGTTCTTTTCAAATTTCATATTAATTTTTCCTCGCGTATCTTAATAAGTATAAACATTCTTCGAAGAAGAAATGATCGACTTAGATCGATCCTCAGTTGCTAGTCAGTTAGCGGTTAAGTAGTCGATAAGGATGTAACATATGAAATCGACACGACGTAACGTTCAAACATAAATGTACACACGTATTTTATTTCGTAATAATCATTATAATTGACCTCTGAATATAATGTATATTATTGCGAACACATTCGTATTCCACCGAACAGATTATCATATCTTACTGTCAATAGCTTGTTATATAAATATGGTACTTGGGAAATCCAGTTTGTCGTGATGTCAAATGTTCGTTAAAAGGCATTAATTTCATTGTCCACTTCAAATTAAATGTTTGGAATTGTTATGCAACGAATAGGAGAATTTTCTTATAAAAAAGGTCTAAGTATATTATGTAAATTTAGGTAAATTTAGGTAATTTGTGGTTAATTATTTTTCTTAATGAAGATTTGATGGTAATAGGATTTTGATCAAACAATTCTAAACATTTACTAACCATCGGTAGCACACTTTAAAGCAAAATATAAATTTAGAAAGGAATTCTACCTTATCGACCAAATCATCGGGTCACATGGTATCACTAATGTGTTAAATTATGAATGAAATCGAATATATTCATTAATTTTTTATACTTTTATTTACGTTACTGTGACTTCCCAAGTATCTTTGATCCTTATTTCCCATTCGTTCGAATGAAATTTTGGATACATATTTAAGCGCATTTTGACTGTAGATCTCTGTATACTATAACGTACATTTACGATATAAGCATATTTATGTATACCCAAAGATCTCTCGCGTTATCTGGATGTGTGCGAATTCTCTCTGAAAAATTGTTCTCCATCATAAAGAAAAAAAAAGTTATCTGTATCTTTTTGTAAAGAATTTATAAAGAGTTCGGAGAACTTTCTTTTTTTCTTATGATGAATTAGGTTTATTAGATAGAATTTAACTTAATTTTAGAAAATGAATTCATTTTACGATTGTTAAGTTATGAAATTTAATAAAAACGTTATACAGAATGTTAAAAAGTGATGCGACAAATTAAAATTGTTTATGATTTTGTAACTAAAATTTCATTTTTGGAATATAAACTTCCGTTCACGCGAAATTTGAATACCAGAAAGAACATGCACAGGTTATACATAATGCATATATATAATTTTGTGTGAAAACTTAAATGACTGGTATATTTCGGTTATATATTTTATAACGCTGACAAATCTCAGCTAAACATTCTACGATTTGATGTTACGAATTCGCAATAGAATGCAAAATAATAATACCATACCAAACTTTTGGATAGTAATGTATGTCCAAAAATTACCAAAAGCATTTTTCACTAGAAGATCTCTTTAAAAAGATTCAGTGCTACAAGATGAGCGTATTTTAGTGTTACTACGTGTGTATACACGGCACTATAGATCATTCGTGTACGCACAACATGTAAATACACTTCTGTAAATATAGAAGCTATAACGATATAATTCAATTGTTGCATTAGAAGGTACAACCGGAACAAAGCCGGGGATTTCTGTCATTCGATTAATATCTTATTTTTGTGTTCTTTGTCCACGATACGTCATCAATTTTTGCAAAAATACGATTTGTGAATTTAGGTTAAGTTCGCATTGTTAGTTGCAAGTTCTATTATTTCTTTTATTTCCAATTAATCGAAAATTTAAGTTTTCTTCCCTCAATGCTTCCATTTGGACTGTTACAAGTAAATAGTAAAAATTTAAAACTATTAATGAAATGCATTACTCAAAGTATTTAATATTTATTTATTTTCTCTTATCTGATTATTTAACTTATCTGTTGTACCTCTCAAAATATTGAATAAGTTTTAATCATTTGAGTGCTGCATTACATGTAATAATATTTACAGAAAAAAATCTCCACGGTCAATATTTGTTTATATCATGTAATTCAAAATCAATTATTTATATAATTTTATCGTTGAACAACTACTGGGATTCAATATATATGGTCCTTTTACATAAATTTTAACAAATCTCAGTTGCAGATGGAAATTCACCAAAGCACCATTATACTTTCTATTCGCTTTATTTATTTACGTCAATGTTCATTCCATTGATGGACGTAGCCGCAAGAGACACGTCTACTATAGACACAATAAAGTACAGATATAATAATCTATATAAGTTCTTTCTTTTTGTTTTCATTGTTCCTTCACCTCTATCATGTTCACACTCGAAAAACCATAGAAAATGTCTACATATTCCTTCAACACTTGAATATACGTTTGCATGAGTAGCTAAAACCTCAAAGTGAAACTATTATCGCATCTTGACGAAATACATTTTGTATCAGGTATGTAATTTTCCACATGTTAATTTATATCATTCGAATTATTATGTACAGTGTACTACGATGTACGTACATAATAACCATTATTAAAGAAAAAGAAAAATAATTACTCTCGAGATGATACAATACGCGCTATATATGTATATGAAGTTCGATGATAACCTTTTTCTCTATTTACTTTTATCTGTAAACGTGATGCAATTCTCAACTTGTGTCGAGAACGACACCTTGTCTCTGGGAATTAGGAATTACAAACACTCGAGATTCTCGGTCGATAACAGTAGTTTCGCGATAAAATTAAAGTTCAATATATTCAACATTTTAAATCGGATACCAACTTCACTTAACCTCACGTTGTCACTGCTACCATTTTAGATTATTATATTAATATAATAATTAATACTTTATATTATGTTATATTAATATGATTTTAAACTTTACATCATATATTTATGGATTTTAGAAAAATTTTACTCACTTTACTTATTTTTTTCTGTAAACATGATTTCAGTCAATTGGTAGCAATAGAAACGTTCGTGATGTACTCTGTGCAAACAAAATACCTACATATATTACCTCGCATCAAATGTGTTGGTATTATCAAGAATCGTTATATAGATGATAGTGACGATAATATAATGCTCTATAAATGATGTAGAACGTCGTTATATTCTCGTGCAATAAAGTCTACCTATAAAAATAAATTATTGTAAAATATATCGTAATGGGATCAATATAAATAAAACAATCCTCGCATCGATTCAACTGTAATAATTATTCTTTAGTAATTAAGGTAACCTCAACTATATGTTCTCTAGCCTTCTAAGGAACTTTGAAAATACATACAAAATGTTCACTGTTCAACTATCTGTTGTCCTGCCGAATGTAATGTATTCTTTCATCACGACAATTTTCAAAACTGTGCTATATAGTATAGATGAAGCATTTGTAAGCTACATTCGTTTTTAAATATTAAACGTAACGTATACACTTTCTTGAAGTAACCAAATACTTTGTGTCCTTTTTCTCGCATTTCATATTTGACATTACCGAACAATTGTTGCACAAAAGTGTCAAAAACGAGAATCGAATCGATTCTATCACATACTGAAAACATTCGTTTCAGGATGTTCTCGAAGTTAGGCATAAAGATAAATCGCGAACACAATTCACGGAACATTGTCGAGCAACTTCACAGCGTTCTGTAAACGTTGTGTATAATTTGTTCCTTCATTGACATAGTGTGGACCCCGAAATTTCCATACTTTCAAGTCGAATAAGAAACTGTTCTTTTCTTTTTTTTTAACATTAATTGCTTTGGCACGATGCTTGAATGCTTTGAACAAGTAAACCTACAAAATATTTTGATTTCTGTACTGTAAAGGCTACAGTAAAAGAAATTCCAATTAAAGAATCGAAAGAGGCGTTCGAATTATCGCGCGCTTTAGAATTGATTATGCGTAGAATCTTCTATATGAACGATAATTCGAACAATTTTTAAGCAAAAATTTGTTTGCATCGTTCGTTGTACTTTTAAAGTGACCAGTTCTTTTAGCATTCTTTCTTTTTCAAGTGGACGAAGTGAAAAATAGAAACATTTGTTTTTCTAATAATTCAATACAACTTTTTATAACTTTCGAATAATTGAAAATTGTATAAATTGTAGTACGAACTAAGCTTATACTGTCAAGTAATTTCTGTCCCTGAAGGATCAAATCGGAATTCTTTCATTAAAATTTTAATTACTCGATAATTAAATACTTGACAATAAAATGTAGTTCAGGCGTGGGCGACATTAATATGAAAGCCAGTCGAATAATCGAGAGCACACTTATACGAGATTATGTATATGTATAGTTTAATAATACAAATCAATAGCACTTTACAAACATACATATACGTAGAGCTAAACCATACAAAACAACGTTCGCAGAAAATTCACAAAAGACAGATTTCTTAAAAATCATTTACTGTTGATAATGAGAAAAGAAAAAGAAAAAAAAAGAAAAAACATAATTATTAAATAACTTGAGAATTTTTCAGAATCTTCCTCGTGTAAAGATTAAATGTAGAAATCTCTTTCACTAAATATCCTACTATCAATTGATAGATTAGTGATTAAATGAAATATAACCATGCGAACATTTCTTGTATTCATGCTTTGTGCCGTGTACGTCAAGGCAGACGTGCCCTAAATTAAACAGGGACAATCAAGGAACTAATACTTTCGATGGCTTAACGAATTATAATTCATAAACGCGATTAAGACATCTTTATTTTTTGTATGTAAATTTTTATGAAATACCAAAATTTCCTTCAGCGAATATAACTATATATTGTCACAGCCATAAGCGATCCATATGCAGCGTATGTATGTACATACGTTTAATTTTCGATTTTACCATGTTAATCCTAAAGAAGTTGAGGCATACAGAAGATCGGTATCCAACTTCTGAAATCTGCAATACTTCTCAAAATATTGGAATTTCTACTAAATATAAATTCCAAAATTATCAGATTTATTGCAAAGAGATATTGTCAGTGGATTATTAGCTAGATTTTTCTAATTCTATGTGAGATCAATTTCATCATATCAATGTTGAAATTATCTTTAAAGTTATTTAATTGAACTTTACTTACTTTTAATCACAATAATTCTTAGATGTGTGTTTTAAAGAATTTCTTCTGTTTTAATAAATTATTTAATTCTTTCACACACTTCGTATCAAAAGAAATATTCTTTAATTAAACTTTAACAATCCTCGATCGTTTTTAAGGATAATAAATTTTGGAAATTCATTTACATAAATTCACTGAAAATCTTTGGAATATTGAATTTTAATTCGGAAACATAGATATACTATTAAGAAAAACTTAAATGATTCCAGGATTGTAAAAATGATTCGTTGAACCATCGAAGTCTAATTACACTACACGTCTTGCATACTATAGTCACAAATAAATAAATAAAGCACAGATTATACAATAAAAAGAAGGTAGTCTAACCTACACGGAAAAATACACTGTACATCCATACTGATTGCGATACCGAACGAAGCAGTTTTTGCAACGAAGTTCGTGAGTAATAGTAACATTGAACAACTTCATAGTGTACATTGCATCTGTGCTAAATGGTTCTGACTCGATTCGAGTAGTCGATTGCAAATGTCTCTGTTAAAATCCGCTAGTTATTGCATTTTCTATAATCAATTCCTACATTGAATCTATACACGGGGACCAGAAAGCAACGAGAGACAAAGAATCGATTTATCGGAATAAATCTCTGTAGCGTTGCAATAAACGCATTTCATTAATATGTCACGATCGCCTCTCGATCAAGACATCGCAACACAATAATCTAACAATCGTGTGTCTCTGCACACATCTCAATAATTCGTATTATGTATATATTTATATATATATATATATATATATTTATATGAATTATGTATACTTTATTTATATGATATATGCATCCACGCGCGCGTGTATATATATAATATATATACGTGTCATTTGTATGTAAGTTTAAATGAATGAACATGATTCACATTTCTGCAAAGATAAACACATTGATGTGTCCAAAATTGGTGAAAATGTCATATGAATTTCGTTTAAATAATTTTTAAACGTAAATCATTTCTCAACAAATCCATGACTGGGCGATTATTTGATTATCAATTAATTAATAATTATATGTATGCCATTTATTTGTTCATAGAGTTTCGTGTTCAGAGATCGAAAGGATCGAGATATATTTTGTTACATATTTATCTGTACAAAACCGAGTAAAACCGATGCAGGAATGTCGAAACTATAAAGTAAAAAATCTAATTTCAACTTATGTAAATCGTAAGGAATCTCGATCCTACATTTTTCATTCGTCCTTCACATTTAAATTCAATTGGTGACGCACAATTAAAAAAATAGGTTTCCAAAATTACGTAACCGACTTAAATATAAAGTATTTCTATATAATATGTACTATGTATATGAATTTTCTTTGTTCATATTACTTTAAGTCAGGAATGTTCACTTCTTATATAATGTATAAATTCACATTACCCTAAATAAAAACAGAATGCAAATGTCGCCGATTCCACGTAAAATTTTTGTAGGTGCACTTACACGTATCCTGTAAGCATTTTTTGCTAGACACAGTATACTTTCAGTGTACCTCTTTTCTAAATTAAATACCATAGAGAAATAAAACGGCAATTCACAATAGGTGACGATTTAAAAGGTGTCTGAATTAAAATCATACAAGTATTTCTTATGTAGACTGTTGAATTAAATGAAAGAAAAACTAAATGTTAAATAAAAAGATTTATTCTTTGATCTTCTATTTAACATTTTTCATTTCATTCAATTCACAAATATTTAATAAACACTTGTGTAATTTTAACATGAAACATATGTATATATTAAGAACATATTCTTGAGAATGTAAGTGTTCTTTAAACTTAAATTTTTAGTGCTAATTAGTTCTCTATAGTTCACTGTTATCTGACCTCTGTAAATTTTTAAGATACACTCTCGCTTAATAGTGATTAAAATTAAAATTAAACATTGATAGCACTAAAAATTTTAAATATAGAAACATTTCAGCATCCTTAGCAATGCGTTCTCTATACAGATCTTTTTGTAGGTCATGCTAGAGTTCTCGATTCATGCTAATGCGCAAATAATACACAGTCTAAAATAATGAAAGGGAATCACAGGTAGAATAAGGAGGAAGGCTTTGAATATAAATTTATACTATATACGAACATAAAAAAAATATACATCTCGTGTTCGCATGATAAAGTAATATATAAATGAAATAGCAGGAAGGTACGATATTACAAAATCGTTATAACCTGCAAATACAGGATTCTGCGTGTCTCGTGCAATGACTTCTTGTCGGCACATTTAATCAATGGATCTCTTATGTACAATTCAATTAGAGCTTTACAATTTCCACAACAGACAGAGTAATCGTGAAGCATATGATCGCAATGCAAACACGGTTCAAACGTCGCTCAGAGCTGCTCTATTTTTCGTATTTATTCCTTTCTTTTTTTTTTTTTTCATTATCACTCGTGAAACAATAATCTCCAACATATTTGTGAATATCATCTGTACAAGATATACTACTGAAATATACATCTCACACAAGACTCGTTAAAGGTGATTAGAAAAATTCTTCTAATGATTATTTTTTCACTTTATCTCTTTCTTGTTCATTTACCTCTCGCTGAATTTAATTGCTCTCCTCTATGAGCAGAAGAATGTAACCAGCCATGGATTTTATACATCAATGTATGAGGTACAGAAAACCAAGTGATGGGAAAGGGAACAAGCGAAATAGGAGGAAGGAGATTGGGATGGGAGCAATGATTTCGAATCTACTAATTACAAGAGAAATTTTGAGCTCCGTTAAATACAAGGAAAAGTCTAAGATAAACAACTAATATCATACAACTACTGTCATCGTGCCCAAATCTACTCTCGCTCACGCAATAATAGTAATAATCTCAAAAAAAGAAACGGAAATGGGTACGAAAAAAAATCGTACGTACAAAAAAGGGAAGCTTGGAGGCATAGATAAAAACACGCCACGAGTACGTAACTTAATAAGAGCTGATAAATATAGAATTGTTATAGTCGACACAGCTATTTGATACAGTGAACTTATTGAAAATATTTGTCACTGAAAATAATAATCAGTTATAAAAATTGATTATACAAAAATGTATACTATTATCCTGACTGCTTTGCAATGTAACTCTTAAGCGTTTCATTTCTTGCAGATACTCGTGGCATGCATCTACACATCATCGAATACATTACAAATTACATTTTTTGTTTTTTTTTTTGTTTTTTTTTTCACTAAAGACACATACTAGTATAAAAAAAAGAGAAAAAAAAGTAAGAAAAAAATAAAGGTAGTATCTATGCTTGTTACCTTCATTCTTAGATTAATATTGTTCATCATAGTCATTATATGTTGTTTAGCTTTTTTGCTTTCTTTTTTTTTTGTTTTTCATATACACAATTCACTTTTATCGTATTTTCAGCCATCCTATACTTTGTTCGTAGGATTATATATGGTAACAATGTTCTGCCTACACAAAGATTCAGTTCTCATGACTGCGCTGTGAGTGTAAGCTTGGGTACAACGAATATCTCTTAACAAATAATCATCAGTATCTTTTTGAACGTCGAGAGACGACATTCTTCGGTGATCACGATATGTCTTCCCACGGCGTCTGAATATATCTTAAATTAGTTTCACGCCTGCTAGGCCGTTTAAAATTGGTCCACCAGCAGGTCGCAGATCTCTACTGACATCGATTCCTTACTCGAACGTACTGTCAAACGAAACATCTACAAAATGACAAACAATAGATATCAAATAACTTATTTAATGTAAAGCTCGATATAAATAACTTTGAAAAATACCTGCGCTTGTTTATTAGGTTCTAAACGTAACAAACACCCTACTTGTTGTGCCCTCATATGTACTATTCCCGCGCAAACAAAATTATCGGGATTCGGATCGATACCGTCAAGTAATTGCATTCCAAATCCTTGCAATTTCGTGCGAACTTGCGCAAGATCCATCGGCTGTTGTGCTTTAAAAATCTTCTGTGAACGTTGTTGATTTGCTCTAAAGATATTCATATAATGTTATGTAACGTTCTTTTATACTAAGCTATTTTTATTTGGACAATATGCATATATGTTAGACAATTCTCAAAATTAAATAAATGTATATAACTAATCTTCGATATATTGAATGAAACAATAAATTTTAAAGAAATGTAATAGTTTTAGTCGAGAAAAATAATAAAAATGGAAATAGAGATGCATTATTTAAAAACGTCACATACCCTCCAAGATTTTTCCACCGGGCAAAGAATGATTCTCCATTCATTTCTGTAGGTTCGAAGAATTTGTTGATTGTTAATGGTAACTTCATCGTTATTTTTTGTGGCACATTGTTACAAATAAAGGAGATAATCATACTCGGTGCATCTATATAGAAAAAAGGACGTACTTAGTAATTCTAAATTAAATAGCAGTAATTTAATATCATTTATTCGGCTTTTCTTAGAATGTGATGTAATTTGTCGTACCGCTGTAGTCGTCAATACATTCTGCATTGATCATTTGTTGTATTTGAGCACCAGCTTCTAGTACAGGATCGACTGGCTTTACTTGTACAGCTAATTTTTGTTGGCTTTCCTCGGACCAAGATAACTGAGGTTGAAAGCTATGAAGAGCATACTGAGTTTTATTTCCGTAAAAAAGTCCAACACGTCCCAAGTTCTGCCTAAACTCCGATTTTACTCCAATTTGAATTAAGTCATTTTCAAACAAAACACCATTATTCTTACACACGAATCTATAAATCACAGCATATATAAGTTAGAATAATTTTATTCTTTCCTCTTAAGTGAGTACTTTTTGAAGTAACATACTTTTTGGGGTTATATGTGTTCTGGGCACCATTAGTAGCGACTTTGTTTGGCATATTATAGATATCACCTAGTACGTCGAGTAAAACTCCCGTATTGCTAGTTGGTTGAGAAGATGGAGGTGTAGAAAGACTTAACAGATCTGCCGACGTGTTATTAACAGCTCCTGCTGCAGGGATAGGTGCTTCTACATGATGATTAGTATTTGGTGCAGGACTTTTACTTTCTCTGATTTCATTTTCAGGCACTCGACCTGGTTTCTTCCTTTTCAAAACAGCGAGGATAGAAGATTCTCTTTCTGGAAATGCTGGCATTTCTTCTAATACTGTAGCCTATTAAAAAAAATTATTAATATTTACTAACATTTTTTAAGATTATATAACATTTCGTATTCCATAGAATTTTAAATCATTTTAATTAAAGTTAATTTTGCTTTGATTTATTGTTTACCAGAACATCACTAGAAGCAATAATGCTCAACTGAAGATACTCTGAAGCTCTTTGTTGTAGCTCTGCATCTGCGCTGCGTAAGTTGCTATGTTGTCTAAAAATGTCTTGAATTTGACTTCTCATTTCAGGAAAGAGATTAACAAATTTGATATAAGTTGAAAGTAACAATGCCCGGGTCATTGGAGAACATAAGTGATACTGAAAAATAAAATAAAAACAAGTTAATATATTATGTATGAATTTATAAATACATTAAAAACTTACTTTGGAATGTAATAATTGAAATTGAACAGCTGGAGAAGAACGCTGGTCGCCAGCAATGAGATTTCCAAACTCTCCAAGTATGTAACCACCAACTTTAACCATATTTTCGTGGCAAGCTGGTGCTTGTAAGGCCTAGAAAATATTACAAATAATTAATATGAAAATTTGTTTATAACGGAATACTTAGATGAAAAATATATAAACAAATTTACGTTATCTACCTCGAAAACAGTTTTTGCTGCGTATCCTTGTACGTCATCTCTATTGATAACTATTTGGATAACTCTGTACCATACTTCTTCCGAAACATAATCACCAGCTATCCTAATAAGATTTAAAATGACGTCCACATACCAAGTGTAATCGGTAGCATACTTTTCGGCTAAAATTGCTACTTTAAGAACCATTTCTTCTCGAATAGAATAATCAGCAGTTTCGAGGTAGTTTAACATTTCTTGTACTATTTCTTCTGCATTGCTTTTATCACACATAGCATACAAAAGATCAACAGCCTGTTGTCTAACAGACACATCCTTTTCCATCTTCATTGAAAGAATAACAACTTCTTGATGCTTCTTTACAGCTTCATGTGAAAGCTCTGATGTAGCAAGATGGCACATGGATTCAAGTGCTAAGTAACGAAGGTTAGTTTCACGATTGGATAGAAATTGTCCAAGTTGATTGCATGCTCTGACTGATAAAGGCAGTTCACTGTCATTATGGATAATTAAACTAATGGCTTCAAATAATACAGCATTTTTTGCATTGGAGTGTTGCACCTTTTTTGATTTTGGTGGTTCTTGAGCTTTATTTAATATAGTTTCTAAACATTCATTTAATCTACCTTTTACTCCTGGATCTTCAGCTGTTGAAAAATTATAGACAAAATAAAATTATTTACTTAATTATCTTAATATACCATAAAATTTAAATAAAAATAATTTACCAGGTGGGGTGTAATTCTGTAATAACCGTAAAAGTTTAACAGAGAGCCATGGTGCTGGCACAAAATAATATGTATAATCCTGTAGGTCTGTATAGCTCGATGTCACAATCTATTGAAATATAATAAAGATCAAACAATTATTTTTTGATCATGGGTTGGACTAACAAATTATGCCATACCCTGCTCAATCTTGAAACAGCTAAGCTGACACATCCTTTGTACTCATATGAATTTCTTTTTACAAGTGCATCTATTAAAGATGCAGCAGCAGTAACAACACCAAGATGTTGATCGTTTAAAAGATGGACAATACGTGAAGTCCACTCTCCACCAGGTACAACATCTGGCGCGGTACGCAATAGCCGTAATAAACATAGTGCTGCACTTTGTTTTACAACGTCCATTGTATCTCTAGAATCGAAAATTAATTTATAATTACTTTAAGTTTCAGTAGTGATAAATAAGTGAAAAATGTTTATTGTATTTACATACCCAGATACGAGTAATTTTGGTATTTCATTACCAAAAGCCTCTGCCATTTCTTTACTGCCAATATTAGCAATACATTGTAATGCAAGATTTACATGAATTGGATTTCGTGATGCAAGATCATTCTTTATACTCTGAATTATCAATTTAATGAGATCACTATTTGTATTTACTAAGACTGATATGAACAGGTAGCCCTAAAATATATATTTTTATATACTTAATTTTTATTATTATCTTATTAAAAAATAGTAACTTTAATTCATATACTTGAATAGTAACAATATAATAACAATTACAATAAAATTCATATTTAATATAATTGATACATACATTATTAATTTTAATGTATTTTAACACTTACAATCTGTTTCTCTGAATATTTGTTAGATGAAAGTAGATTAACGGCTTCCATATGTCCAAAGTCAATGTCATGACCAAGCAAGAAAATAAAAAGGAGCTTGCAAACATATTTCTTTTTTTGATAACCATCAAGTGTCTTATCTCCTTTGAATTTACTACGAATATTTGCCAACTCTTTATTTATTCTCTTAATTTCTGCTTCTTTGCTTTTACCTAATAAAATAAACAGAAAAGAAAAAACTAGATAAAAATTTGTTTAATCTTGTTACAGATTATTTTTGTGATCATAAAATAAGATATAAAATTATTGTTAATATGCATTTATACATATATTGCATATAACTATACATTTCTGGTAGTTTTTATAGAAAACTATAATGGCTACATGCCACTTGGACCGGCATCAAAATACAGATGTATTGATTTGCTCTATGTGAGTCAATTTCTGATTCTACTTCTTATATAATTATTTATTACATTAAGTGAAAAAGATATTATATAGTTAAAAACCTTGTTATTTTACTTTTTATTCATATCTGTAAGAGTTTCCTAAGGAAACTGGAAGTGTTTTAATATTCATTTATTATATTATGCCAAGTATTACATATTAGTGTTTGAACCACAAGCTATATCAGAAAGATATGCCTATATCAGAACTCCGCCCCCTGTCTCCTACTCTTCACTGTTTTATATATTTTGCGTGTCACATTAGTTTCAATGGCACCATATCTCTTAACAAAACATGGATTAAAATTTCAATGAGCCAAAAGTTAACTTATAATGTTTGTCATCTGATAGCATAACGTGCACAAATAATATATTTAATGTAAATTGTTAATTAATAGATTTTTTAAAAATGCAATTTGAAAATATAATAAAAAGGAAAGTATTTTAGCTTACAATTTCTAATATCAGAAATGAATACAGCCAGTCCACGCATACCATCTCCTCTGACAGCCGGCATCTTGTCTTGTTCTATTTAAAACCACCTGTGAAATAAAATGTAAGATAAATGTGCATTTATACATATAAAAAGTATAACTTTACTTTACAAAATTTTAATCGAGAAATATATTAGCTTCTAACAATATTTCTTAAGACAATTAAAAATTTTAATGCCATAAATATTTATAGTAAAATATATACAATACTAGTTTTTATGTTATATATAAATATTTGCAGTTATGAAAGAATGTTCAATAAAAATGAATATAAACATGAAATATTCAAATAAATATATAGAGACAAATGGGACTCCATATTACTGTTTATGGGTTAATTTATGAAAATTCATTTGTAAATTTGCAAATGTATGCTGTTACTTAATGACATGCAATAGATACACAGGGGGAGGATCAAGAAAGTGATTTAAATGATATTCGTTGATTGAGAGTACTCGAACCAACAAGCTCTTCTATCCTGAAGCAACTTTAAAAGATAACTCCCTATACTACATTTCTGTTCAATATTAGATGATCAAAGTGGCATATCATGTGCACGTTAGAAACTGAAAGGGCAAGTCGCGTAAAGTAAAGGCCTATTCTAACGCTCGAAAGGAAAATCGAGTGATTAAGCCGGTACCGCGTCCTAGATTCCGACGGCAAACAGTTTTTGACAGCAGTGGGGTGCAAAGACTGATAGTGGCTCCTATTAGATGAAAACTGTTAGGATTATATTCAAGAATAACAGCAACATTCACTAAAAAATCACTCGGGAATCACCATGTATCGATTGAATAAGCAAAAAGAATATTTCGAAAAGGATAGATAGGTCGAACGATGGCTTTTTGCCTCTGATGACCTGTCGTACGGGTGGCGAGTGCCACCAGTGCGACTATGCTTTCTGATGAAAAAGGTTATCAGCTACGCATCCTGCCTATCGGATCAGTTTTAAGTACATACCAATCTGGGTTAGGGTAACGTTCACGCACGGCTCGGTCACGTAGTACTCGGTAGGCGTGAAACTATTCGCGAGTCGGTGCCAGAGATTTCGTGGCTGTCGCCATTTGCAACCGCTGACTAGCTGACGGCTGCCAGTCAAATGCCATTACGCCTGCGCTTTGAATGTTGCGCGGGCAAATTTGTATTTCGAATTCGATACATTTTCATCGATCGCCTATTTTTATGAGTATATCGCCGTTTATAATTTATGTTTGAAACAAATTCTAATTATTAATGTTGTATCTTAATTCATTACACGAAAATTTTATAATTTTATTATTATTTTTTTAATAATCATATATACGGTGTATTAATTCCTATACTTTAATATATTTTAATAAATTAGTCTAGAATCAAATAAATGTAAGTTGATATTTTGAATGATAAAATTATTCAATAAAAAATATATCTTAAAATTGAAAATTACATGATAGGAAGGTAAAAGTAGTATTTTAAAGACTAAAATCTTAAAAGACTAAAATCTCAGAATATGAATTTTTATTATATTGAAACATTAAATTAATTAACACGAATTAAATACTGTTTTTTGTTACTTAACAACATATTAAATGTGATTCAGTTTATAGAAAGGTATTTTATTGAAATTAGTCATTACATAATAAAACTTAAATAATAAAACTTATGAAAAATATGTTTATTTAAAGGTATAAATCTCTATCTTAAAGCTATACTTAAAAACTATAATATAACTTTTCACATCGATACTTGCTGTTGTATTTTCTCTAATAACATTTCTAATCTATCTTTCATTACAGGTTGACCCGTTTTTGTTTTCTTTGAAAGTTTTTTGTATGTTTGCATCTTTTTCTCTTTATATTTTTTAAGTGCTTCCTCTCTTTCTGCTTTCACTCGTAAAGTTTCTTCTTTTTGTTTACATTTTTCATCCTTCTTACGAAGGTATTCCTGCTTAGCTTTATAAAAAGCACTTTTTTTAGGGGGTTGTGTCCTTTAAGAAGAAATAAGTTTTCTTTAAAAGATAATGTGAATCTTTAAAGTTAAGTTTCTTACATCAAATTTGGCAAGTATACATACGTGTGTTCGTTTTGATTATCATCTTTGAAAACAGATGGTTTCTTTAGATTTCGTTGTTGATCCTTATCAATCTGTTTGTAGAAACTTCGTAAAATAGCTTTCTTCTTGCGTTCCTCCCATTGTTTAACTGATAAAAAGTAAGACAATTAAGAAAAGAAAATAATATTCGCAATGATATTTAACCTAACCTATACAGAAATTATATTTCTCATACAATTTTGAACATACTTTTGTATTTATTACTGTACTTCTGTAGTCTATACTTTTTCTTGTTAAATGGTTTCTTTTCATTGCCTTCTTTCATTTGTTTTCTATTAGAAATACCTTGAATACTACTCTTCATTATTATTGATAGTTTTCATGAGACTTACTTTAGTACCGCTGATAAACGCAAGGGGGACCTGAGATCAATTAAGAAGCGCGTTAAGTGATGTCAATTCAAACGGAATTTGTTCGTTCATTTAATACGAGCATATTAACCAATAACAATGTATTTATTTAAGAGAAAACAATTTGTTATTTGAAACATTTAAAGTGATATTGTATCGAAAAACACAATTAAAAATAACAACAATATCATGGATGTCTATACGTACGTAAATATGTAAATTTGTTAATACATCGACAGAAATCAAATAAGAAGTTGAATTTCGAATAAACTTTAGTTTGAAATAAAATTTCATGAACAATTAAATTGTAAATATGTTTTAACACTTGTAATGTGATATTTTTATTCCTGGTATTATTTTCCATTATTGTTAATTGATGAGAATAATTTAATAAAATATTAATGTGATACTACCTTTCTTGTTGTTGCTAAAGGTCTGATTGCAATGATTATAATATCACAGTGTACTAAGAAAAGCGAATTATAAAAGAATGGTACTTGCACAACCGAGTAAATATACTACAAATACTTGTCATCACATTACGTACTGTCAGTTTATTCGTGGCACTAACATTGGCCACCGTTGCATTTGCTTGCATATGTACTGACATTTTTTTTTGTCACACGTGGAGCAAAATGAAGGATGATAGATAATCAATTGACAGCAACATGAACATCAATACGTTTTCTAACCTGTCAATTTTGAAAATTATTTTACATAATTACTATTTTATACGTTGTTTACATAATTGTATAGTTATGTGTGTACAATATTTATGAGGTTAGTCTATACTTTTTTCTTGTTTCTTTTTTTTTTTTTTTTTTTTTTGTTAGGGAAAGGGTATAAAAAATAGGAACATGTGAAAAAAAATTCATCTTTCAACGGCTGGAAACGTAGAAGTTTTTATCGTTAAAGTTTTTATTTTACAAACAAGTTGTATTTTATGATACTATATCATATTAACAATAATATTTAGATGTCTGATGTAACTGGTATATCTGCGTTCAAGCATAGAGCAGTGAAATATGATTTAACAAGCGAGCAATTTAGACATTGAAAATT
This sequence comes from Eufriesea mexicana, assembly GCF_001483705.2. Classification (NCBI taxonomy): domain Eukaryota; kingdom Metazoa; phylum Arthropoda; class Insecta; order Hymenoptera; family Apidae; genus Eufriesea; species Eufriesea mexicana. The sequence goes on from NW_016910327.1 coordinate 268,948, forward strand.
TATTCGAGGTGTATCGTTTATGTAGCAAATACAAGTGTACATGAATGCTATAAGTAGTTGCAGCCAGATCGTGTTGCAAACCCACGTAGCGCGAATGTTACAACAAACCGGTTAGGATCGTGTTTCACGGATTTACAAAGAAATCGCAGAAAATTTGGTACCATAATACTTAACCTTCCTGAAATGGTAATCTCGACCGGTGTTACATCATTGATTATGCTTCAATGTAACATGCACGTAGTTGCAAGCAAGCTAATAATTAAAATAATTCAGTTTAAGCATACCAAATTTAAATTGTCCTACTGACTATTTAACAATATATTTTTTTATCTTCGTGGCCCTGACAGTTAACCTTGAAATTCCTGTTTATAAATTTTTCAATATACAATTACAGTGTATGTATGTATATACATTTTTGTAAGCTATGTAATCAAGAATTAAAGAAATAAAAAATTTAAAATGATAAAATGGAATGAACAGCTTAAAGAAAGATAAGGAATCGTTATTTTCGGATGGCGTAAGTTATAAATTAACAAAGGTCGATTATTACAATGGATAAATCAAACAATTCAAAGTAAACTTTTTTTGTTCTAGATATCTGTGAAACAATACTACTACAATTATTGCGTCGTTTCATTAAAAAAATAATGTAAAAAGTTTAAGGTTTTATATGATTGTATTCACTAAATTGCTGAAATTGAAGAAACAATCCGAACGGACACTCAACAGTTTTGCTGAATTCTTTTTGTCCTGTTGCCAAAGTAAAAGATGGGCACTACGATATCAGACAGTGACATCACGGCGCGTTAACCTCAGGCCCCATTTGCACTCAAGTCAGTAGTAGCGATGCGAAGTCGTCGTACGACGACACCAGTCAACCTCCTCATTCAATCGTTCTAAGTAAGCCAAGTACAAATGACTATTAAGTGCTCATTGTCTGCTTACTAGCGTAGTATTGAATGAAATTACCTTTTACCATCCCAGCCGTGTTATCAACACCTACTTTCCACTCTAATAAATTGCTCGTAATTTAACGAGCGTTCGGAACGAAGAACAGCTTTCTTTTTGTTTCTTTTTCGAGTAACGAAGATTTATTAACATAATGGAACAGTCGCTCCTTCTCGTCATAACTAAAAAATTAACATCATAAAGTTATTTTTTAATATTTTCATACAAAATGTAAAAATATCGTCTTACAAATTTACTCACGATTTTCCTAAAAATTGATATATCGTTGTTTAAATGTTTCAAATCGAGATCTGTGTCTGGCTCCTTCAATCTCTTCATTAGATTTACCTAACATTTAAAATTGTGTTATGAAATAGATATTGTTTAGATCTATACTTAACCTCACACGTGTGTTATATTAAACAGATTCCACTATGAATTTTTCGTTTAAATATATATTAGAGTATAATAATTCTGTAGTTACTTACGACTTTATAAAAACTTTTTAAAAAGTGTAAATATGGTTAAGAAGATTTCGAAATTTATCTTTTTGTTTAGGTTACGTCGTGAATTGACGTTGTCGATACGGTCGTCCTTAAAGTTAATTCACTTTTTATCGTCACTTTCCATTTTCACCTTGTAAAGACACTACAACTTTTTAATCCATCGGTAATAATACTAAAAAGAAAAATACCCTAAAATGAAAAAAAAGAAAAAACAGTGAAATAATTACATCGATTATACGTATTTATCATATTCTTTATTGTCACATTTTTAATGATCTAAACAATCATATAATTTTACCTTTGTTTTCTGTTTCTTTACAGTTGAAGGAAATTGGCACATAGAAAGGTCAAGAAATGGTACCATTTCGTAGTGTACCCTCGACATTGAATCATCGAAGAATGACGGTCGAAAGGGTCGAACAGCTAAAGAATTCCTTCGGTTGAATCTGGCCTCGGATACTGTGGTTCTCTCTCGGACTTCGTCAGCTATTAATAGTCAATGGCGTGTAGCGAAGAGGTGTACTATCTTTTCTACAACCTCCGTTTAGTTGTTTTCTTCTGCATACCGTACTACTTACATATAATTGTCTGGCAAGCTGTTTCGCTCCTGCCTCTTGTCTGCTATAACAATGTAATTATTTAACGAATTATGTTGCTCGTGTTGCACCAATTACTCAATTTCGACATGAATTATGTAGAAGCTTCAAGAAATTAACTGTTTCTGATATACAGACAGAAGATCGTTTCTCGTGGGAAAAACATCAGACACATTTATTTCCCGGTGTAATACATTCTTAGGTTAAGAGATCTATATTTCAATTATTTATATTTTTAAAATTATAAATACATGTTTATTTAAAGTAAAGGTAAATAATTTTATCTAATCATAATTCGTGTTGTACAAATAATAGATAAGCGTAACTTTATTTCTTTTTCTTTTCAGTAAGGTTAAAAACAGAATAATTCAAAGGTTCCTGTATTACATTTTATTTTCACATTTTCATTGAATCTCAATTAATTTCATTGCATAGTTCATCTTAAAATGAGCGATTGCATTATCTTCAAGATAAGAATTTAAATTTAAAAGAAACTCAGAAGAAATAGAAAGCAAACTTTAATCTACAAGATAAAAATAAATAGAGCTTAAAAATAATGAAATATTTTCTTCATTACACGTATGTAAGTATATAAAAATATTATTAAGATATGAAGAGTTCGGCTCGAGACTTTCTTCCGGAAAGAAGTTTCCTCGGAGATGAAGCAACACGTATAGCGGTCAATTCGCTACGTAACAAATGAACGTAAGCTCAATCCATATTAGTAACCATTGTGACGCGTTTTATCGATCAGTGAAACTCCCACAAAGGTGACGTCATGCTAACCGCGTTCTCCCACACAGAACTGACGAGAAACTTAAGGATTCTGTAGACGTTCGAGAGAAACGTACAAGGAAGGAACGAATCGTTCTCTAGATAAGAAGCTCGAGACATCGTCTGGAGGCTCGGACACTTTGACATTGACACACTTCGTCATCAACACCGGTCTTCTCTGTTGTCCTTTATGTGCCTTTACGTTTTGCCGCCATAAATTTTAATGCTCGCTGGTAGTAGGGGTCTTTGTTTCACGGCTAGAAGGTGAACGTCGGATTTCACGAAGGCGAATACCGGCAGAGATAAAGTAGAATGAGAGTCGGACTTGTTTGATTCAAATGAGATCATCTTACTACTGCTTTTGTACATCCTCTAACTGTTTACGGAAACTTTCTTTGTTTGTTTTAAAAACGTGTAGGTAATTTCTTACAATACTCGGTAGTTGCAGTTTTTTAAAATAAAAACATTATTTTGAAAATTAAATTTTTAGATACAATTTATGTTTTTATTGAATAGGGTGTATTTCTCTTTATTTATATAGGATCTTAGTAGAATAAAGGTAATTCAGATTTTATTTTTTAAAATAAAGAATATTATTTTTATGATATGATCATATACAAATTTATTAATTACATCAAAAATATTTTTTACAGATATTAAACGATAATAAATAAATGTTAGTAAAATTACATCTAGTAATATTTTTTACCTAACATCAACTAACATTTCCATCGTTACACGAAATGAACTGAAAGATGCCAGCAGTCTCGTTTTCGTTTTTTATTCATACCCATTGCCTAGCAATCGCGCCTACGATTTCATGACTCAGTGCAAGTAACCAGGTATAACCATATTAGAGAATTTTTCGCAAGGGAATGTGATCTCTTTTTCAAATTCCCACCTCACACGTATCTTAATCCAGTCACATTCCTCATTAGGATCTTCTATGAATCTCTCCCACGAAGATTATTCATGCATGTAACGCAGTGCAGACGGGTCTGTTATTTACTCAGCTTCACCTAGCAGGGTATGATTCAGTCCACCCCCAATGATACGCGAAACTACCCCGCGAATCATCTGTCAGTGGACGTATCTCGAAGAAACATACCACGGAGCTTGATTCACCGGAAATCGCAGACGAGAGAGAAGCCGGCAAGACTATTTATGAAGAATAAGAAGGCGTCGTGACGCGTCGCTCCATTCAGTTCGGCGCGTGTGACGCGGTGCAACGCGCGAAAATAGCGACCAGCATCATTTGCAGGCGCTGATTTAACGCTGCGAAAAAAATCTCACGCAGTTCCACGGGACGTAAACAGAAAGTTATGTAGTAACCGCGGCCTTCGTGCCTCCCCGGCACGCCTGTCCAAATTAGAACACCTGAATGTTCACGCGTGATTAACAAGAATGTAGAACGACGCGTACGAAGCGAAATGGAATGCAAATGATCGTCATGCGTGATATTGTTACAGCGAGGACGTTGATGCGTGAAGAAATGTTCGAGATTTTTATTGAAGGAAATTTATACGGACGATTTGAGTTTATTATGCGAAATGAGTCATACATTGCTGTTTTAGGGACTGTTAGAAACAGTGACGAATTTCTTTTTTTGGCACTCGAGCAATTACCGAAATGCTTCATTTGCAAACGGATTTTATAGAAGAGAATGACCTTCAAATAGTTATCGTGTAAACTGAGTCAAAATACTAGTAAAATATTTTATTGCTGTTTCTAATAGCTTCTGAGAAAATAACCGAGAGATTTTTACGTTACCCATTCTGTACTAAAAATATTAATCGACAAAGTTCATAGCAACGTTTCTCAGATTTTTCCAAGTTAAAATATGAAATTTGGAGTTTTCATAGAAATCGTATAATTTAGATTTAAGAATAATTTTTCTGCACTTTATTTCGAATGGTCGTGGAATTACAAGTTAATTGGCTGGAATTTTCTCTAGATTAGCATAGAGGTTTAATGAGAAGCGTGCAAAACGTGTTCATCGGTGAAATTTCATTAAGTACAATAACTGTTGGGATGAAGTAAATTTACCAAAGACGAGACTTCGTAACTGGGTCGACATGGTAATTATTGTCTTGATGCTTTTACGAGCGTCATTGACTTCAGAAAACTCTTGATGCACCATGTAATGTAATCAGCGAATTAGTATCGTAAAAATCGGATCATCTGTGAATATCTCTCGTTAACAGGTTCAATTTTATGAACGTGACATAAAAATTCCGATTGTTGAAAAATATAGTTCTGCAAAAATTGCAAACATAATAAATGGCGTTACAAAAGTGCGTTTACATAATGATGACGAAATGAAATTTTTAGCAATCCGATATCGATAGAAATAGAATCTTCTATGCACACACGTATGCACATCTTCGAGATGGAGACAATCAATAAGGAAATGATTATATGGTCACATATTAGTCATCGTCTCTAGTATAAAACACAATCATTCGAGTTATCTGTGAAATCGTAATCTGCAGCTGCCCACTGATTCTTCTTAAATCACATGTTTATTCAGAAACTTTGTGTGTCGTGTGTACGTACGAGTAACTCGCTTCCTTACTTGCTGTTTCATGTAGGAGATCCTGTTTTTCATGTAGGAAAATATGAAACTTGAAATGCTGGTATTAATTTTTAAAGTGGAGCAAGCAACCCTTAATTTACGACATTTATGTTAAATAAAAATTCTATGTAATTTGCTTTCAACAAATATTCTGATATTTTTTAAATAAATTTCAGCCCACAAATATCTGAACTATTTCTGTTTTTCTTTTTATAAAGTTCAATAAAGGTAAAAATTAATTTATTTCATTTACAAGTAAGGAAGTATTATAATTAGGAAGTTGCCAGCTAAGATTAATTTTTAGTACAATATACATATATTTTAGAAACAGTTAATCATACTTTTTTTTTTAAATAATTCGTAAAAATAACTTATATACTATTAATTTTAATATTATCTAAAAGAAATTAAACAAAAGTATTTAAATCTTAATTTTAAAAATAGGTATATAAAAGATAGGAATAAGTAGAATAAAATATTTCAATAAACGATTTTTATTATTTATTATTAATAAAAAATGCATGCAATGAACATTTAATATGTATTGTTTATAATATTCGTTTATTAAAGATTGTATGAAAAAAATTTTGTCCAGATCTGGTCAAACTTCGTGAAATTTCGTTCCCGGTTTGGACCGCGTGTATGAACCCGAGCTCTTCCGGAAAATACCGAGCGGCGACGAACTCCCACGAACATCCGGGCGATTGCGTTGCGACTATTTAAGGAGCATTAGGTGAGCCGGGCTCATTCTTGGGCGAGACATCGTACAGAGCGGTTGTACGTGTTTGAGAACAGTATTTGCAATAATTAAAAGCAATCGTTCGTGAGAGCAGTGCTTCTTATTGATATACAAGCGAGTACCTCTTCTAGTGGCTTTTGGTGTAAAGAGACACAAGTGTGATCGAGGCAAAAATCATGGCTTCCAGTGGTATCAAACGTGATATTCCTATCAAGCTCGACCGCGACTTCAGCGTGCTCGACACCGAATTTTCCAACATACGGGAACGCTTCGAGGCTGAGATGAAAAAGATGGAGGATGAGATGACACGATTCCGTAGCGAACTGACGAATCACGAAAGTAGCTTCTTTAAGAGTGTCTCCAGGTATGTTGCTACCGGCGTTACTGCCGAGACGCACCTAACCTTTTAACACGCGTATATACACCCGGTACGATCACTCTTTTGCTTTTTTATTTTGATGAATTTCCAAAGCAGAATTGTTTTTAATTTTCTTATAACAACAAATGTCATTTGGAACACGGAATAGAATTTTTAAAGGTCAAGTTGTTGAAGTACCGCTGCTCCATCGTTAATTTTGATGATTTTTTAATAGCTTGTAGAAGTCGACATTGTGAACAATCCTTTCCTTTTTCGATAATAGACGATTGATTTTAATTTTGGCAGCATATATGTCAACGTACGATTGTCAGATATCTGTTATTTTTCTTTAAACACATTGCGTCGAATAACAACTGAAATGTATAGAGGGTGAACTCGTAAAAGAACTATCTCCTTATTAAAGCCGAATATACATTATTATCGAGAAAGGAAACAATTGTTTAAAATATATTTTATAACGTGTTCAAAAAATCATCAAAATTGGAGATGAAGAAATACTTCAACAAATTAAATCTTATTTAAAATTTTTAAACAAAATACGGATATTTGGAATGATATTTAATATAAAAAAAATTGAAAATTATAAAGATAAGAATTAAAAAGGTTGATTTAAAAAAAAAATTATATTCAAGTTGTTTAAATTTTTGTTTATATTCTTGACGGTTACAGGACGGGTATTTATTTCTTATGGCGTTCTGGAAACCTATGTTTACATAGTCATCGTATCGAATACAAATGTCGTTCCTTCTAGAATAATGTTCAGCATTATAATTCATTGTTAGCGAAATTCATCAAAGATAGTAAAAGAGAATCAGGACCGATGTTATTGGGATTAAGTTAAGTACTTTAACGCTACAGAAATAAGAAGTGCCTTCTTTACGTCAAAAGATTTTATTTTCGTTTCTTATCTCTTCTACCTTCACATTTCTATATCTATTCATTGGATAAGTAATGAGTTAAGTCGATCGATGCTACACGTTTATAATAAGAATATTATTCAGACTAAAATATTATTTACGAGAGATTACCGTTTAAGACGCGCTCAGTTCGAGTCACATGATCGATCAAGACGCGAGGTTGTTTTCCAAACTGGCCGATAAAATCAATCAATTTTATCACCGACCGGGAACCGTAGTGTGCCATGGTAACAAAACATAATTTCGACTATAGAATAGAATAGAAGGTTCGTATATAATAATAAATCACTTCGGTTATGTTTGTATATTACTTTACTAAAGGCATTCGTAAAAGTCAAATGAATGCGGAAATCAATTGTTCATTCGTTTGAAATTAGTCGACAGACGTAAAACATTCATCCCACGCAACAAGACACGCAACAGTGTCCCAAGAGCCGCCATTTCATTTTTTCTCCGGATCGATGTTTGCTCGGTTGCACAACGAGTGTTGATTTTTAGCGTGGATTAGCATAACACTGGATTCGCGTTGCCTGAATTACCTGCACATAAACATGCTTTATACACAGTGGTACAAAAGTAGCATAACAAGTGTACAAAAGTTTGATATTTAGTGATAACAATGAAATGAAGTGGCCAATTTCAACCGTTTTGGTTATATACATGTATACACGTACGTTCTTCTATGAAGGACCTTAACGTTTGGTTATGTTACCTTTGCATCATTTCGAACAAAAATTTAGTGAAGGCTTCTATAAGTGATTTTCTACGCTATTTAGATAGTATCGAACGATTCTCACGATGCGGTAAGAAATAATACAGCGCTGACAGTTCTTCGAGAGCATTCGTATAAACGTATTTATTATTGTAAGGTAATGAAACAGCGTGTAGATGTCGGTAGATGTCTATTAAGGTCGCGTCTCTGCCGTTTTTTTACACGAGTGCACACGCATGTATATTCGTTTCACGTATTTCAGTAACGTATCCGCTATTTATAGAGACTTCGTCAGTGCGTTCAGTACGAACAACGCGCGCGGAGAGCTCCCTCGACGTGCCTTTCTTGCCGGGGGGTAAACGAAAAACAAGCGATCTCGCCCGACGAAAATTTGCACCTGCTTCTCCTCCCGCGCTGCGTGCGCTCCCTCAACGGATTCGTGTTCCCTGAGACCTTGAACGTTTGATCACAGAAATCTATCTGTTCTGTTTATCTATGACATTCCTTTTTTCGTTGAAAATTATAATTTCAGTGGTAGTTAATGCTGATTAGATTAATCACAATTGAAGTGTCTTTATTTTGAACTTTACTTCCATTTTACTTAATTTTCGAAATTTCAAATTCGAACCCGATCATTAATTTTATTTTTGAATTATAATTTTTTATTCGGAATTTAGTATCTTTTACTTATATTCAGATAATATTTTATTGAATATTTAAACTAAATTTTTGTGCGTCTCATTAAAGAGTCTGAAGCTCTTCGACGATTCAAAAGCTTTTCGACTCTTTTGAATATTCGTGTCGGAATTCATACGAAACGAGCCGCGAATTCACTGGTTCGAACGAGTGCGTGCCATGTGCCACGGTTTTTGCATGCCAACACCGCAAAAGCTAACAGTCGTGTTATTTTAATAGGAGGCCTGTTCGATCTTGGATATCGTTACGCGCTATGCGTCTAAACTACTAATTATAGAATTGCCGTTCTAAATTTATTACTTGACTATTCAAAAACCGGTATTTTCTATATGGCTTCCAGCAGAAACCTAACCTATTTCTTGGACCCATTGCAACTTATTACGCATAATTACAAAAAGTTGATAAATTTACAAAAGGGATAAAACGAGTCTTGTGAACGAGGTAAAAATACATTATAATAATTACAAAATATAGTAAAATTTCATAATTTAAACGACTTTAAATTTTTTTTTAGTGCTTCAAGATATATCCAAGATATAATACTCGTCGATGGAAAGCTCTAGGGATTTTATTGTCTAGCGACGTTCACTAATGACCATAAATTTTAGAGAATCTTCGTTAGACACTTCAGAGAATATTTTCTTCCTCTGTGTTCGATAAGATTCATCAACGAAAAATAGCCTCGACCAATTTCGATGGATTCGAGTCCATCTTGGCAAATGCGAATTTGGGCCGTGCAGAATTTATCGTGAATTTCGAAATTTCTTAAACTTTATCGGCGATCTCGCACATTTTAATGAAAGCACTTCTCTGTGTAAGCTAATATAGATTCTGTTGAATTACTTGCTTTGACTAACACGCTTCTACTCGTTTGTTTTCGTCTCGGTAGTTCTTTATGGTAGTTCCAAGTGTCTTCGGACAAGGAGGTACGGAATTTTATGTGTCAGTAAAACGAGGAATGGATTAAATAGTTCTCTACTCGTTGCCGAAATTTTATGCAAACGATTGAATTCGGAGAACGATTTCGATTGTGTGTAAGATTAGATTGAAGCAGAGGATATATATAGGATAAAGAATATGTATTACATAGCTTAAGTTGTTGGCAGAAGATGCTTTCTTAAGATTGAATAAATTAGTTGCTTGTTTTACACTAGATTTGTTTAGTTGTTCTTTGTATGCAATAGATGTATAATTATTGTCAAAATTATTCAATTCGAAGAAAAGATATTGCTATTTTAATTTTGACTCATATTCGTGTCAATATTATCATACGTCTTGTAAAAGAACATCAACACAGATGGGGATTGTATGAACTAAATGTGTCCACTCCTACCAGGTTAACAGAGTAAATAGGAACATTATTCTAACGATTTGTGGCATTACATCATTGGAAATATTAAATAATCGTGGATAGTACAAACAAAAGATATCAGTTGATAATTGATAAGGATTTCACACAGGACTTAATCGAAAGACACGAAATTGGATTAGGTATTGGATAGTGGGTCAATTTTTCACCCGTCAATCGGCGATCATTATGTAAATTTATGACGTGTGTCGGTCATTAGTCGAAACGATACATTGCATAATGGGTGGCCGCTTAACGCGACTTGTTGCGCTGACAACGAACACACTTCTTCCTGTAATCTCGTTAAATGCATCGCGATACCACGCCATCGCGTCATCGAACAGGAACATTCTTTTCAATGCGAAATTCTTTACATTTCCGTGACTGATATTTCAGATAACCGATTGTCCTCGTTTGAGAGCAGCCGCTGTTACGTTTCGATAAACTCAAATATTTGAGATAAATATTTAAAGGCAAATAAAAGCGATAAATGTTCCTGGAATTTGTGAACGACTCCTGATGAATGTTTGAGGAATTTCGATATTTTGCTTGAATACCTTATGGGAAACGTTAATTAATTTTCCTGTATCGTAATTGAAATAATAAGGGAGATTTTTTTTATTGAGAAGTAAATACAAGTCACTAAATTTGTTTAGATTCTTTTTTAATTGATTATAAATTGATTTTTTAATCGATTATAAATCAGTTAAAAATCTTGTCTTAAATTATTACAAGACATATTTGTTAAATTCAAGAATATGGTGTTTTCCTCTAGTTATATATTTCCCTAGGGATGTTATTTCATTTCTTTTTGCACTTATATGCAATATTTTTTAGTTCCCTCTCTGTGCGTTATGTTCTTATATTAATAATTGATTGAATATATTAGGTGGTCAGGGTGATTCTGTAAAGATTCTCTCAGGGATAAAGTTGCCATTTATTACAACATTCGTCGTTTTCATCGTTTATTTTCCTAGAATGGACAGAAAATCATAGTTTATCACACTGCATAACTTTATATCGAGTGAATTTATAATAGCACTTACGCATTTTTGTGATACACATAAACCTAACGTCATTCAGAGATCGAACTAATGCAATCCAATCCTAAGTTGGAAAGAAACAAGAAAAACGCATTTGCAATGTTCTTACAATATCAGAGTCCAAAGTATCATTAGAGCGAATCGTTATTCCCTAACACCAACAACTCGTCGTTAGAGAGGTTATATGCGTCTGTTGCGTCAATGTTCATCCTTGACAGTGACACGTTGCGTAGCCGGTCCCCACTCGGGATCATGGACTAAATTGCAATTGCGGTGCGCAGAAAAAGGTGAGGAACTAGCGGTGATCCAGCACCGTTTTACGCAGTAATTTCCTCGTCGTATTGCAGGCTGCATACCGAACTGATCCTCTGCATATTTTCAATTTAATTTGTCAACCCTTGGTGATTCACGTATCGAGACAAATGGCCATGTTCATCGACCGGAACCTTTACCCACCGGATCACAAAACGGTGATCAAATTTCGGTAGGTGGTCACTCATAAACGTAGTTTCGAATCTTACGTATGAATCGCTTGGCTTCTCTCCAGGCTAGTGTAAACGTTCGCGCACGGCGGGAGAGAACGTGTAGAACGTCGTTCGGAATCGATCGGGTTTGCACGAACGTACACGAATCACATTGGCCCTAAGGTTTAGGGGAATCTGAGCGAGACAGACAAACTTGCATCTGTTCCATATTTCGTTGTATTATATTTACCGTGTCACGGGAAGCTTGAGATAGAGTTCGAGGCATTCGGCGTGTCACTGGATGCATTTTTATAGGTTAGAAAAAATCCTTGGTTTTAAGGTTCTCTTATTGCGACGTTACGTCACTTTTTTACATCACTTTCAGTAGTTTGATGGTTAAGCTGTTAATCATCGTGATATTGTTATGTAAATTAGTTGATAGTAGACGAATTTCCTGACGGAAATAATTTTTACACTACCATTGTACTCATAGTACGTTCATTGATTTTTCAACTGCCACTTCCATATAAGTTTCAAAGAATCGAGTAGTATTTTCTATCTCACTTTTAAATACGATTCGATTATTCTGCTTTCCACTGGGTATATAAATGAAGTTTCGTGTTGTTTTATAGTATTTTACATGTCTAAAGAAAGATGAGGTAATAGCTTCAGCAAAAGTTTCCTAAGTTTCCTTGAAATATGAAGTTACTATCAACATCGTCGGCGTGCAAAGCGTGAAAGCATCAGAAATCCATCAGGAACTTTTAAAATAATGCGGAGAAGGTTGCCCGTCAAGGTCTGCGCTGTTCAAATGTTATAAATCATTCAAGCAATGTCGGGAGCACCAGTGAAAAGCGAGTCTCGCATGGTATGCGTTCTTAAAATAGTGTCTACAGCAGCTCCAACGATCTTTTGCTAAAAAAAAATACCAAATTTTCGAGGCATTAAATTTGAGTTTAATTCATGCAAAAAAAGGGGAAAAAAATAAATCATGTCACATTTAATGTAACTATTAACTGTTGCTATATGTAAGGAAATTAAAATAATACGTATTTAGTGCTATGGATACATGCAAATAATTTAAAAAATAATTAGATAAAGAGGATTCACATTTTTTAAATCAATTCTTTCGTATTCTCATTTTGTTTTACTATGGAAGGTCTTACTATTCTATTACTATGTTATTAATTATTACTTTGTATAACTTTACCTGACAGAAAATCCCATAAAATCGGAATTTGATCAGTTCGTATATTGTTCACTGACAGTGCATGTTACAGGATTCCCATTCCAAATTTTTAAACCGTTTTACAATGCCAATAGATTCTGAAAATTATCTTTGTAGATTAGAAATGAGACCTAGTTACAAAAATTAAAAAAAGAATTCATCTTTGAAGAGGTTAGGTTCGACTTCTACGTAAACACGATCAGGGGGTTTGCAGGTGTTAGTAATCGATGACGGATCGTTGGTCGATCTGTGGGAGGTGAATATGGACCATTACGACGTCCAAGCAGTCACGTGGTAATGACGTAATCGGCGCTCAGGGACAGCTAGCCGCAAATAGACAAGTATCATTCGAAATAAATGCTCCCGCGAGCTTCTTTCGAAAATGTTTTCTAGTACGCGTGGGGGATGAATCAGTGGAGAGTACCGCAAGTTGTTTCGAAATTTTTTTCACTCTACGTTTCTTTACAGTGCTTCATTTGGCTCATGATTCGATTGATTGGATCGTATATACAATTCGATTGCTACGAAGAGGTTAGGTTGTCGAATTATCACGGTGGACAAGGTACACTTCATCTTTTAAACTGAATACAATTTGGATAGGAACAGAAATAAATAATATTTCGTATGAACTGGGATTATTATTATTTTTTTTTAATATAATGAAAAATTGACATTGACAAGAGATATTGAGTTGAGTATAATTATTTTATATTTTTTTTTATTTTTGTATAAAAGTAGACATGGAGAGGTATTGAAGGCAATGATGAAGAAAGAAAGAAACGAAAAATGAGGAAGAAAAAAAGCTATGTATGGAACTACTCGACAAGTGAATTTAAAACATGTAACAGTAGGAAAGTAGTAAGTAGAACGCCGTGAAGTGATAAACTATTGATCGTCAAGGGAATCTTTTATGGTCACGTGATATTGGAACTTGCAAATTAGGGGAAGCATGCAATACGTAATTAAAATTTACTGCGTTGCTCTAGAACTGTAGGGTTATCAGTTTGATTACTAATCAGTTTACACAAGAAAGCAGAACTGGCAATTTAGTTCATGTATACGTGCTGTTGCACGTAAGTTCAGGCACGGAGTTATGTAGATCGAATAATCCAAGTTGAATTCCGCACTTTCAGCAACAAACACATTGCTCTAGATTAAGCGAACGCACGAGATAATTGAAATTGAACAAACAAGGAGAAGACCACGTAAGATCTTGTAATTTATAACGTATGCATATGAATATTTAACATGAAAAATTTTTTTTATTCCTTTTTATTTTTATTTCTAAAAATAAAAATAAATTGAATGATTGAATAATTCTTGAATAATTTTTTATGTATTTTTTTTTTTT
>NW_016910327.1:284348-300832 GCF_001483705.2 Eufriesea mexicana
TTTTTTTTTTTTTTTTTTAGTTCTCTACACTAGAGGGACACAAATTTTTATTTATATGATTCTATTATCGAATAAATAAACTATAATTGCTATGAACTCTGAATGTAGAAATTTTCAGGGAAGAGGAAGAAGTATTATTCATTATTTCTTAAACAATACTTTATGCATCAGGTAACCTTTTTTTAAAAATATGCATAAAGAATCATGTTCTGGATTCATTTAGTACCATTCATTGCAGAACTATTTTCACAAGAATAAGAGAAAATGTTTAGCCAAACCGGCGCCTCTTATATGACCCTGACGATCTCACAAGGAGCCTAATTCTGTAATGCCGCTTCAAACGACTCTTCTCAAATGCTTAAACAAACTTCAACATCTTTGATCGTAATTACCCTTAGAAGCTTTTGGAAATTCGAGTAGCAGGATATTTATAGCGATGACCCGTGCATGAAATTAATTCAACGTAACGTTTCATGGAAACCTGCGATGCTCGATCCACTGGGCAGATAGCAAGATGTTGAACGCGTATAATCATCGTACGCGAATTAATCTCGCAACATAGTCGCATGTAACACGTTACTCCACGTTGCAACATGCTAAACCGATGCTCGAAAGTTCGCGAACGAGCTTTAAACGACGAGATTTATGTTCGGCTCGCTCAGTTAAGTTCGTGAGCCACAAGCTAGCGACCGATTAGTGCGGCGTTTCACAGTCCATATGCTAGGGGCACGTGTACCGTGCGGTTTCCTTTTGAGAGATTGCCGCGATACTTGGCTATGCTCTCTACTCACTACGGGTAGCTCGTTAGGGAGACAATGAGGAGGTTGTTCCGCGACGCCGCTGAGGTATCAAGTAATATTCCATTCCTGTGTTCTTGCTTGGAACTTTTCGTCATGATTGAGTAAAGAGATTTGTGATAGGCCGAGTACGTGAAATTTACTGTTGTATATTTTACAATTTACTGTTTTACAATTTTTCAATATTTATTTCTCTTTTTATTGCGTTTCTTCTGAGGATCATACGTAGTCTCTTCATTCACCACGACTTTGAACAGATCAAATAATTAGTTGTGCTAAATTTAGTGTTAAATATTTTTCATTGAATTTTGCTAACTTTTATGATTGACATGATAGCGATAGTAAGTAATAGTTCAGTCACGAATTGTCCAATATCTAAGGAGTGAAGCATTAATCACATGTTTTACTAATTGTTAAAATTCTTACTGAGGTCTCTGATTAATAACCATAATTTTTTGTTTTCATTTTTCTATTCACACCTGTGATCAAAGTCCTCGCAAATTTTGTTTAAAAGATTATTTTAAATTAATTGTAAATTTTGTTCTAAATTTTCTTTAGTGTTTTCACTCAACGTGAACAGGCTTAGGATAATCTATTGCTTCCCCTTTGACCTACTCCTCGTGATTGAATTAGCTGTTCAGACTACCTAACGAGAAAATATAATCAGTAGCAATTGTTCCAATGGTTAGATCGCATCACCGCTAATAGTT
This sequence comes from Eufriesea mexicana, assembly GCF_001483705.2. NCBI lineage: Eukaryota > Metazoa > Arthropoda > Insecta > Hymenoptera > Apidae > Eufriesea > Eufriesea mexicana. The sequence goes on from NW_016910327.1 coordinate 285,856, forward strand.
ACACAATCAATGACAGTGCTCTTGTTAAGTCTATCCTAAAGCATTTTCAATGTCCAAAAATGTTATAAAATTGTTCAAGTTATTACAAAGATTAATACAAAACGAATCGTTTGATTATACTAATATTACTCTGTTGGAAGTGTTAATGAATATTTTTCCAATAGGCACTCTCTGGCTCAATACAGACAAAGAGCAGTTGTCCATAAAGTTTTTCCAAAATTAATTTAATTATCTGGAACGAATCCATTTCCATTTAATGGAAAAATTACATTTGCTCATGTCGAGGAATCGATTTCCCAAGCGTTAATTGAATGCTCACTGACAAATTTGCATACTGCTCCTTGTGTTAATGGTAAGAGGGGGAGAGATTGATTGATTTATTGGCAATGTCGAATGCTAGTCATCGATTTTTTTCAAGCTACCTTTCTAGGTCAAGTACAAATCGATTTACATTCCATAGTGCGAAATTTATAAACTATTCATTGAAATCTTGCCAGAGATAAATTAGATGTCCTCCGACCTATCTTTGTTCTTCGCGTGGTGAAATTACGATCGTCATTGTGCTCGGTGGACTTACAAGGAGAGTGCAAATCCTTCGGGTCATGGATTTAGTTGAAACTTTGCAGTTTCCTTGTTAATTTAGGCATGTAAACGAAATTCGAGTTGTTTGGATAGCAGCAAGTTTATACTTAGCTCGTTGTGACTTGATCGTTGTTTATAGCATTATTTATTGAAATTTCATTAATTACTAATTTATTAAAAAATTTATTTTTACCTAAAGTTTGTGCTAATCAAAAGCTTAATTGATGAAGGTTGAGATCTCCTGATAATTGCAGTAAATAAATTATATTTTAATAACAATACAATTTAAATATAGTATAAATATTAATAATTTACAATAATATATAAATTTTTAATAACAGAATATGTCCAAATAAGAAAGGTTCTAAGATTTATATTTTTAAAGGAGAATATTTCTGCAACACGCTATAAATGCAGTTTTATACCACTATCAGAATTCTTATTACATTCCAGGCGTTATTCTAACCTCTAATCGAGAATAGCTCTGCATACCAAGGTCCCAAATATAAATCTCTGCTCTCTATTACTCCCGGTCACGAATTGAGTTTTCTAAATTTCTACCGTCTTCCTAGCTTTCCTTCCTTATCCAACAGTACGGCGAAAGGAGTGAGAAAATGTTTCGAAAGCTAGTCGAGAGGGGGCAATCAGGTAGCCCCATTGGGCTGTGCGTCTATAGCGGATGACGTATCTCGTGGCCTTTCCAGCCGAGCGATTCAGTGTTCGAGAGATTCTGTTCGGCACGGTTGACCTCTCGTGACTCGTTATGGCGAGATAGGACCTTTCTCCTGCCGGGGATAATTGTTGTCTACCGCGTTCTCTATGCCTCTCTCCCAGAACGCTTCCTGCACGTTTTATACGTTCGAGAGACATTTTGACAGGCATCGTGATCCTCTCGATACGGGCCCGCTTTTGTTCCGTGTGAAAGAGGCTTGCCAAAGAGAAAGAGCCCTCTTTTTATGTCTTCGCGACGTTGTGCCTTTTCCTTTGCTGGCTCGGCCATCACGGTCTCTTCCTTGGCTTTTGTCCCGCTATGAGCAAATGTTTGCGAAAATACATTCCCCACTTTTGTGCCCTTTATCGCGGCTGTCGAATGGGGCTTCTTTCACGGCGAAGTTCAAGGTGCTGCATCGTTTGGATGTTAGCAAGGGAATCGTTTGGCGTACAGCGTACGTGTGAGTCTGTTGAGTCGTTTCGTTAAAATTAGTCAAGACAATATCGATATATAACGCCATGTTTAATGTCATAAAAGTTACATAACTGTATAATATGTTTTTAGAGTTATTAGATTTTATTAAATTTTAGATTTACATTATTGTAGTTTATTAAGTGTTATGCTTTTATTAGTAATATCCAGTGTTTATATTTTGAGGTAACCTTTTCGGTATGAGCGTCGATTATAGCCGATCATAGCCGACAATCGCCGAATGCATCGGTACGACCGAACATCGACAATAGCCGACAATCGCCGACAGTAACCGACAATGGCCGACAGTAGCCGACAATAGCCGAAAGAATATACAATTTACTCTCATTTTCCGTTAATTGTTTATCTATTTCGTGCATCGCTGTAACCGAAGGGAGTAATATAATCAAATCAAGTATATTTTTTCTCTCATTAGTGCACACAAATTTCATTATAGAAGATTAAATTGAAATTATATGTTTAATATTAGAGTGAAATCACTGGATATTAAAAACAATAATTGGTAAAAGTCAGAAGCATTCTTATGTTTGGATTCGTAAAAGTGTACATGAGGTTATACATTTAGATATATCGAATTTTATATGTGATATAAATATTTGTAGATAAAATACTGATTCAAGTTATTGTTACAGGTAGAATTATATAGATCTCTCGGCATGTTTAAATTCTCTTGTCACCAAGCATTTCTTCGTAACCTAACAACATCAATTTGTAAGGAAGCGAACGTACAATATGCCATTACAAAATCTAGAACGATGCAGTTCCTAGAACGAATTGCATGATTGATAGTTTTACTTCTTCGTGATCAAAGAATGCGGATAGAGCTCTAGCTGGCCTGGATCTATCAATCTTATTCCATTTCTCATCTTTTTAACTGCAAATGAATTTTTTTTTTTCTTATTCGTAACGAATAAAAGGAACTATTTTCTTATCGTTTCATCGTTCCCACTCAGTGTTGACTTTGCGAGCCAATTCTTCGTCATTCTGCCAGTAGTACGGAGCATGAAACACTGAGCATAGCCACGTTATGTCGCGTGACAGGATGCAACGACATTTTCTTCTTCAAATCGTCTTCTTATTGCGACTAATTCTATGCCCTGATCGTTGAATGCTATGCTTTATTTCCTAACTATTTTTTAAACTGATAGAAGCGTATATTAGCTCTAATTTATTTTATTGGCATTTGGCTCTCAAATTTTTATATAACGTGTCCGAAAATTCACGCAAAATTTGAATTTCGCGCCATCTGCGCAGTGAAGTGTTATCAACAGAAAAAAGACAGCCTGAGAGTTGACAGTTCAGGGTTATCAAAAATGGAGGCTACACGAAAGAACAACGCGTCTTTATTGTTAAGCAGTATTTACAATTTTTAATTAAGAAACCTGTGTTTTCTATTAAAATTCCTGCGTGAGTTTTGGGTCACCCATACATCTCCTATAATATTTTTAAGTTGATACTATTATACTTACTATTATAATTGTCATAGATTATACGCCCGAGGTTGATATTAACCCTGTGCACTCGAAAGGCGACCTTCGGTCGCCATTTTATCAGTTTCTAAAGATCGGTGTTAATTAATGTATGAAATTTAAAATTACCCAACGATGCATGGGATGTCGAAGTAAAATAATTCCACGTCTTAATTTGTATGCAATTTTTTATTTACCGTTTTAAAAATATCTTTGACTTTATAGCAGAAAATCTTCGAATACTATTTTTATACTATTTTTCTGTAACGAAAAACTCGCCGACTGCAAAGGGTTAATTCGTTATAATTAAGAGTTAGTTTTATTGTAGAAATTTATTTTTTCTCCTCGTGTCTTCGATCTAATCTCCCGACGAACCGCACGTCGTTAGATAGCGAAACCGCAACGGACGTTACTGCTAAGATTATTCTTAAACTTTCTAAAACAGATATCCGTTTCACGCGCAAGGGTAGAGTAGAGCAGAGGGTTAATTTTGAGGCCGATACGACGTCGCAGCCGTCGTGCACTATTTTAGAAACCAACGCGGGTCGGCGACCTCCTCGAAGAGCGAGGAGCCGTGACTTCCGGTTATCGGTTTTATAAAACTTGCAGGGAACTTGCATTTAGTCCCGGGGTTGCTATAAATAACGGCGAAACTCGACCTGGATCGGTGATAAGTTAATTCGTGTCGGCTCGAAGATTGGTTTAACATCGATTAACCGAAGCAATTAGTGTGGCATCGATCGATGACGATGGGACCAAGTTTGCTCGGAGATGAGACGGAAAAGTGGATGAAAACGAGGTTTCTGTGGAATTATCGACCTATTTCATGTAAATTTTGTTGGTACTCGTTAGTCCTAACCTCTCAGCTTTTTTTTTTTAATTCGGATAATTTTGGTTAGTTAGCTTCGCTTTTAGTCTGATGTTCTGGACTTTCAAAAGATCTGTGAAGGTTTTGTGATGCATTTCTAGAAGCTTATTGACAGTACAACTACCAAACAAGTTGAAATGACTTGTTTTGTTTGTGTTGCAAACAGTTTATTTTACATTTTTATTTATATCAATTTTTCATCAAAGTTAGTATTAATATTAATAGTAATTTTTGTTCCAATAGAATCAGAATTACATATGTTTCTTTGTTTCAATTATATCACTTTGATTAATATTAATTATGTATGCTATATATAATGAATTTTACACATGTGTAATGAAGTTTCTATGTTGATGAGAATGGATTGTAAAGTAGTTGTATATTTTTAGTAACTGTAGAAGCAGAAAGTTGGAAGACATTTTGACTGATTTCAGTAGTTCTAGTATTAAAGATTTTAAAGTGGGGATCCAGACTTGGCTCACTTAGCTTCTTAGAGAACTTTGAGGGGCAGTAATAAGGCATGTGCATTAATCCCTCTGCTGTGAAGAATATATATATACATATATAAAAATCTTGAAAGGTCTGATACCTAACCACTTGTTAAAGTGTACATATACATATTCTACAACATACAAATACTTTTATTAATTTAACTATATATATTATGCTGTAATTAATTGTATGAAGTATTTTTTCTTCTGTGTACAATTCTTTTCTATTATCAACAATATAAAATATAATTTCAGTTTTGAGGATATCATAGTAAAAGCGTTTACTGAGGGATAGTCAATTTGCAATGTCTTTGATCTTTATTTTCTTCTTTTATGGTAGTTACAAGCATATAGCTAATTTCACAGATAGAAAGACCAGAAATAGAAATAATGTAATATTAGAAAGGATCCAGAAGTAGAAATAATGTACTAGACATTAAGGTGTGTTCACAGTTAAACTTACAAAGGACCAGAAATAGGAGTAATATGATATCAAAGGTTTTGGCATTTTCACAGTTAAATTTTCAAAGACCCAGGAATAGAAACAATGTAACATTAGACATTTAAATATTTTCACAGTTAAACCTACAAAGGACCAGAAATAGGAGTAATATGACATACTTAGATATTCCACAGTTAAACTTGTAAAAGCTTTTCCAAGTCCAATTCGCCACACTTTGGGCCTTCTTATTAGCAGCGTTAATGTTAATCAGGGCACCAAATTCGAGTCTCTTTAGAACAGAGCTAAATAGATGATCGTTTGAATAGTTGGGAAAATTAAAAAAGAAACTGTAAAAAACTCGAATACTTTTTTCTTTGCTATTCGAATAATCCAAAATTTAGCTCGTCTATCTTCTCAAGTACTTAGATTCGATTATTATACAGATAAAGTACAGAATATAGAATTATCGAGCTGGACATTCGCGTTTCTAGTAAGCTAGGGAATATCTCTTCTTAGTACAATCTTTGATCGTCGAGATCTTACTCCCAGGATGTAAATCGTGATCGGTTGCTGGCTTACCAAAGTAATTCTTTATGGCTGATTGGCATGATGCGGACACTTGGTTTTAGCCTACCTAATTACTGAATTGCTGAGTGATGTAACATCGTGTAACCTGTAATGACGTAAAGCGTTAATGAACAGATTGCGTCAGCAGTTCCTAAATTTGGCTATTCTTGCACGCCCAGAACTCCATAACCGAACATACATGCGATCGTTTATAAATAAACGACAAATTTCGTCGTTTCGAGATTTTATTTTTCGACTTTCGACGCATAGATTCACGATCCGAAAGGTTTTTTTTTCAAAAAGTCTTTCAAGATCCGTGGAATTTGGGAATTGCTGAGTAAAATCTGTCGCAAAATGTGTTTTACATCGCTTTGCAAGTCGAGGAGCAATAAGAGCACGGAGGTTCTAAACAAGAGCGCCATCTATTTGGAGACACAGTGTGAACGGTTTTCTCAAGTAACTAGAATGTAATTTCCAGTGCTACTCTTATGCCTCTTTCGCGTGTAAATATGGAATAATTTTATCCTGGGAATGGACCTTCTTTGGAACTCCTCTTGTACCTACTGTTTCTTGGCAACAAACTAAATATTTTGATCTTCTTTGCCGCTAATTAAAGACGTAATTTCAAACAGAAGCTTACCTTTGAGTAGTTTGTCTGCGAATCGACTGCAGCGCCATCTGCACGCGACTTTCCCCTAGACCTGGGCCATGGACAGGTTACTATCCTATTACACTGCTAATCTTTACACGTAGATCGATACATTTGTTGTAAATATCTATAAGATATAATTTATGATATTTATAATGCACGATATTAATTATTAATTTCACGGTTAAGGTGCGCGAATTAATTCTGAATTAACAATTTGACGAATAATCGACTAATGGGATAGTGGACCAGTAATTCGTTTGATGCCAGGAAGCAGTGGAAATTTCTCTAAACCTAAAAAGTAACGAAAAAAAAAAATAAAGAAACAGCAAAAGCAAAAGGCGTGTTAGTGTCTTTGCCGATAACACGACCTCTGACAGAGTAAAAATGCGAACGAAACTAACCACCGAAGTTAACAAAATAATAATGTCCCCTGTTCCCCTTGCTCGACTTCTGTCTCGCCTTCTGATTGGCTCTCTGCATTGGCACGTTGGTGACTAACTCGAAGTCGACATCACACGAGCTCCAGCGAACACTCTACTTCGACGACCTCGAAGACTGAAGGTTGGGACCCTGCTGCACCGCCAAAGCGGTCCACGTTCGACAGCTTCAAAAGGTGACGCTACTGTAAACACAGAAAAAAAACGAACGATCTCTTTCTTTCTTTATACACGTCCAAATAATTTCCCTGATTACCCTTGGTAGACGCTCGCCATATTGTTTTTCACCTCTGCGACGGTAGCGCGCCCTGGCGGCTTGTTGTTAAACTTCGATGGTCTGGTTTCGAAATCCAAACGTATAGCAATATTATTCTATACGTTTTCCTTAACCTTAATGTAGATGCTTGCAAATTTAAACAGAAATGAGAAGGAAGTTCAATTTGAATTAACTCTCTTTGCAATAATGAAATTAATAGTTACGTTATTATCGGTGACAATAGAATTGCATTAATCGTATCGAATGTAGAGTTTGACAAAAATCTGAAAGTGATCGTGATAGATTAATTGTTACCACGAACTGCTGTTCAGGATTTTCGAGATACTCGAGTCGCGTGTGCACTACTATATTGAAAGTTTGGAATTGCTTGGCTGCCAATACCTGTTGCTAACCTCACCATCAACGAAGTTAGAGGTGATATTGGCAGCCATTTTCCTCGACGTGAGTACAAAGCACTATATTTTACGTATAAGAAGACTCGAATTAAAGACTATGAAATCCAACTCGACGTAGGATTAAGAGATCAAATTAGTCCTTTGTCTTCGAAGATTCTGCAAGATACGTAGCAATTCCGAACTTGTATAGTGCATTCAAGAAAAGAAGGCATAGCGTGTTTCCATCCTCATGGCCGATTAACTTCTCTGACACTCCCATCATCATCACAGTGACCGCTGTTGGCCGAAGATGGTGACGAAGATCATCGGTCATCGTTTCATCAACGGAGAATCAGCGGAGTAAATCAGTCGTGCGAATGTAAACACGCTGTGCCTTCTTTTCTCGAACGCACAATAGGTATAACCTCAAAATATGAGGCACAAATGGCGACATTTCGAAAGACAAATCATCGAAATAGCCACCTGACGCGCCTACCTCGACTTAGTTCCAGATCCTACCGTACCTTTTGCCTTTTTCTCACCTAACCTAACCTCAAGCCACCATCAACAACAAAGCACTGTAAAAGGTAACGGGCACAAGTTATTCACGTAGATCTATTGGCAAAGAATTAATCCAAGCCCTTTAGTGTACATATTACAATAACCAAAGCTTATGGAGCGGTTTCCCGCGTGTTTCGCGAAAGCAAATCGCCATCGAGATCGGCGAGCGTGTGGCACATTGCGGTCTAGCTCTCTAACCCACCGGTAGTCAGCCCGTCAAGTAGATGCGCACGATTTTTTGAGTCTCTCATTGTGAGCCAGTTTTAATGTTGTGTTGCATTGTTACCTGTTTGTTGCATCATCACCGCCATCGTAGGTAAGGCTCTCTCGAACTGTGCACCCCAGGTCACCCCGTAGGCGAACGAGTCTTCGTTGAGGCGCGTTCCTTTATCATTTGTATCGTTTCCGGTAACATCGTCGTCGACGCATAACTCGACTTGTGTTTCTTCTCTCTTTTTTTTTTCTTTCATCTTAGTTTTCTACGTTCTCGTTCATTGTCCGAACGTTCACACACGTCCCGTAATAAAAGACCCGGAGACGAAGGGTCAGGTCGATAATCGAAGATCCGTTGTGTTGTACCTTTCAGCACCGAGGGCAACGCTCCTATGAACGCCCAGCAAGACTCCGCCTGGCTCGATGGCCTCAACAGCCCACTTATCATGGACGAAGGTGACAGGAAGATGCTGAAGCTCCGATTCGATGTCTCCCAGTATGCGCCTGAGGAGATCGTCGTCAAGAGCGTGGACAACAAACTGCTGGTGAGTACCCTTCACGTTCCTCTAGGGGTTAGAGTTCATTGTAAGACCTTATTCTGTTTGCCATGGAAAATACTGATCCCAAGGAGGGACACTTGGGTGCGGGAGAGCCAGGAGTTTTCGCTCTTGGATGTGCAAGGGAATCTTTAAGTGTTTGATTAGGAGTTTAAGAACGTGTGTTTTAACCCTTTCTTTACGGCGTATGCATTCGAGAGTATGCTTGCGCCATAGTGAGGAGCTGGCACGAGCCACTTTGCTGGAAATAGAGTGAGATACGCGTTGTCTTACTGAATAGAAAATTAATTTAAACGTGAATATTGGTGTTCTATTATATTTCGATATTTTGAATCCGTTGATATTAAAAATTATTATGGAAGCAATCTAGAATAATTGAATAATTTCTGGTTTACCATGGATATGAGTTGCTTTTTGAAATAGATTTGTTTTAATAGGATTTCATTATTTTAAATATTAAATCTATTAGAATCAATAGAAACAGTATCTAATATTTTATTTCAAATATTGGAGTTTTATCGTAGTAACTATTCTGAGAATATTATACTGTAACGATTACTACTAATTTCTGGAAATCGACGATAGGCAGCGCTAGTATCTCAAGCGCCATATTTGTTAGACAGACTTCCTTTATCAAATTTCCAATTTTTCTCTTTTAATGAGCATTAGTTTCTTTTTTAAAATACAAATGTTACGAGTAATTTTGATCGTTTCAAACGTCTCACTGGGTATGCACTCGAAGAGAGTTGAATTAGACTTTCAAATCATGGGAACATGTTCAGGCTAAAGGCAAGTACATTCGCCTGTAGTAGGTAAAAGGTTAAATGTTTCCTCTCTAAAAGATCGCATGACTCGCGGTGTCGTGTCCTCGTAATTAATGGAACATGTTACTAAACTTCTAAGTGCTGAAGAAATGTACATTCTAAAACTCACACGCTGATCTTCGGTCACTGTACACTTGCACAACACTTGGTAAAACATCGATAAAAGTATCACAGGAACATAACCTCATTTTATATTAATTCGAAAATAATTCACGAGCATAATAGGTTTAGCAATGTTCCCATAATGGCGCCAGTAGAGAACATAGGAATAATTCTTAAAATAATAATTTATCTTACGTTTATATTAGGGAGTGTGAGAAAAAAGTTACCAAATCGCGTTCCCAAAATGTCCCTATTTCTGGTGAAAGCGTGGCTAATTTAGCGCCCTTAGTCGCTCAGACGCTCTGGAATCGCTGTGGTCGAAATTCCAAGCACCAAAATACCGAGTTGATCTTCGAAAGTCGGTGAACCGGTATTTTTAGAATTTTGGTCGCGATATCGATGTCGAACGCGATATTTCCACCCCGATATTGGCTCGACGACAGAGACAAATCACCATCGCGAATCCTGACCAGTTTCGCGAATATTATACTCACGGCTTAAATTAAATCGAGTCTTCTGCCACGCATATGTCAGATTACCTACATCAGACTGGCTAAGTAATAGCACAAATTTAAACAACGACGATTTTATCAACAAAATTCATATTGTTATTTCCGTACACTAGAAATCGTTGCCAGAGGTATATTCTGGAGTCGGATCAAAGCTTCCTGAAAAGCAAGTTTGTGGTGGTGTTGGAACCACTATGTGGCGCTTAATTGGGTTGGAAAGACAATTGGCATGAGATTTCGATCTTTGAGCATCGACTCGAAATGACGTTTTAATTAAACCAGTGCATGCGAATTTTTCTCGGAATTTTAATTTCGTGATATTGGGTCAATATTTTCTATTAATTTCTATTCCATTATCAATTATTTTTAATCGTATTAAAAAAAAGAAAAGAATGGAAAGTTTTATATTATAAATTTTTAAATTGTCAGAATTATGGGAGTTAATTATAATTTAATTGTAGTTTTATTTAAAGTATGTCCATTTGTGCATTAGACTAGTGTTTCCATGTATTTACTGTTTTTACTTAACTTCTACTTGTAAGATTGGTCAGAATATTTATGTGAAAAGGTAATATTTTATATAATTTATATATAATAATTTATATAATTTATATTATTGAAGACAGATATAATATATTCGTAATATACCGTGAAAATGATTTTGATTAAAAATACGACGTTTGTAAAAGTGTACGTATGATCAGCGCTTCATGTGTACCAGCCCAATACTTAGAAATGCGTTAGGACGACGAATGCGAAGTTATTACGGCTGACTCATTGCGGAACGTGCATATTTCGCCCTCTAGCGTCGCTTGTTGCACAACTTGGCAACCGCCGAATCTGGTCCACCATTTTACGCAATCAGCGTCGCATATACGGGCCACTGTGACTCCGTGTGACGTCCCATCAAGAAATTTAGATAGTTTAGTGAGGTTATATTCACGACTCTTCGAGAACTTTGTTTTGTTGTATTAGATAAGGGTAGTTGGTGGAAGTTTGTGGTTTCAAATGTTGACCAACTGTTATCGAATTAATAGGATATTTTATTGAGGTTAGTTTGTAATACTGTAAAGGTACATTCTTATTTATCATTTTTAATATTCTTGTTGTATACTGTGCATTCAAAATAATATTTTATAATGTTCTTATTATTATTTCTTTGAGAATTTGGCCTGAATGTTTTAGGTAAACTAACTGGTGATAGTAATGGTTTAGTTAAGTGCATGCAATTCAATTGTACATGTGCATTTAACAGTTTACAAGTTCAGAAGTGATATAAAAGGATACAAGTTATGAAATATAGGCAATATTCATTATCTAATTATATTGTACTAGGTACGTAAAGATCTTTGTAAAAATTAAGATTTCTGGTCATTTTATTTGAAGTATCTCATTTTGTGAGATGTAGAATGTATTGTCACACTATTATGAGCAATTGGATACTTTGAATCCGTTATAAGATTCTGGTAGATTTTATGGAAATTTTTGTAGATTCCAATTCCAATAATTTCTTGTTTGATCTTTTATTTTGTTTTGTTTTCTGGTTAAACTGTTTTCCAGTTAACCAATTAACACTTCAAATATGTGTTATCAAAATATTCTTTAGTAACATAAAAAGCACATTTAATTTGTACTATCTATCAAAACAGTTGCTGCGTTGAGCATCTCTTGCACAAGGTGGGCCCACAATTAACACTAGAACTACCAATCTGTTATTTGTAGCTAAGTAGATTATATATAAATAACAATAATTACAATGACATAATAGATATAAATAGGTACATACAATTATTCATCTAAATAAAGGTCAATAAGTAATAATAATATTAATATACAGGCAATATAATAATAATGACATAATAGAAACAAATCATGTTTCTATGCAGATAAAAGTCAATGTTAATACTATAAACAACAGCTGCATACTTTTAACAACTGCAACAACAAAATGTCATAAAACCAGTCATTTTCCACAGTTTGGTAGTTCCAGTGTTACCATATAAATATAACCTAACAAGTATTTCTGTACTCTACGTCATTCTGAATATCTCAACAGTTAGAATACATTCCACAAATATTTTCTTGTCATTAATAAATTTCCAAGAAATCCTCATGAATCTTCCATCTAGAACTTATGATCAAAGACTAAAAATCCAAATCCTTGCTGACAGAACAAATCATTTTGTGTATCTGTGCTTAAAATAAAAGTGAAAACCCGCAACTTTTTTCATCGCAGGACGACTATGACGATAGTCAATTTCGCGGTGCTTTCATGCGGATGGAATTTATCGGCGGTTTATTTGTTAACATCTATTTCGAACGCTGCCAGACGGGTCGAAGTCAGGGCGATTCGAGGTATCTCTCCCTTGTACGCCCGGCCAAGAACGACGAACAGGAAGTGGCGAAGAATTTTACGCCGGTTTACTGGCACTCGCGCCTCTTTATGAGCGATGTGGAACATTCTAATTGCTCTTGTTACGTCACTTCCCGGCAGGAAGTCGGCTCCACCGGTTGAACCGGTGCTAACTCGCGTAAGGGCAACTCTTGTTACTTAAAACCGGCGCGCGTCTTCGTAATTAAGTCCGCCCTCGAGTCGCCTCACGACCTGACGGCTCCTTCTGGCTGAACTAGTTTCTGCATCTCGGCCTCTACTCAAGTATGCGTTCTTGGGAGATCTGCTAGGTGTTTTGACCCTGTGAACGCTTCGTAACAGAGAGTAACGACATACAGAGCGTGTTTTGAGATTTTTGCTCTTTCCTTTCTCTCTTTCTTTTTATTTCTATTTTTGGAGGAGGTAGTTTTGGAAACAAACAGAGTATATGTGTAATAATAAGTGAATTTGGAAATTTAGTATTTTCAAAATTTGGTCAAGGACAGTGGAATAAATCTTATCTTGTGTGCTTATTTCGCCGGTCTTCCATAACCTTTCTTTTTAACGAACCGAATGTTTCGTGATACAGTGTACACATTTCTTGCCGTGTCCAAATATTTACTCGTTCTCACCATTACTATACTACTCGGTTCTTATACCGTGTGCCCTTGCATGTGAAGGATGAAGGTGTATGTATAATCGAGTAAACAATAAGTGCAAAGAAATTACAGTGATAACGTTTTCACGTTTAATTTATCCATTTAATTTTTATACGCCGCTAGTAACTTTTCTAGGGAATAATTGATAAAATTATTATACAGTCAATTTACCAGCAATCCGTTCATTAAAAATTCACTTTAATTTACAAATTTATGAATTAGTAAGTACAATTACATTATAATTACAAGCAGGTGATAGAATCTGTAATTCCTTCTCACGTTCTAGTGACATTTGAAGTTGTTACTAGATATCGATCAAACCGTCGTATTCGGTATTTATGATCGGTGCTGTACGTTTCGACTGATGAAATATGTTGGACAAGAAAGGTTTTCGATTCGATGGAAAGGAATTTGCGCAGGAAGTCGTAGCCAGAATTTTCTCTGTAGCTTGCGTGAGTGTGTTCAAGTTTCCCCTCTCTGGGCGGCGTTCCCGTCGACCCGGACGGAAATAACTCACGCCAAAAATAAGTTTACGGCGCTCGTCACGCCGCGACGACTTGGAATAATGTTCGACCATTGTGAGCCTCCTGCACGATCATCCCGTGACAATATGTCGCCCTCGACTTAGTCTTCGATTGCACCTAAGTTCGCCATTTTCAGAATTATTCGATTCGACGATCCATCGATAAATCAGATTCCTTCTATTCCATAACAAAAAGTGAGGTTAGACTAACTTCATCAGCTTCTCCATAGTTCAGTCGTATCGGCCATATTGATTACAGCGATTTGACTGTTTCACATTTTCTTTACACGTTTGTGTAAGAATTAATGTTTTATTTTTCGTTTTTAACAATCGTAAATAAGATTATGCAACGATGATTGGTTTCAGAAGGAGAAAAAGTTTGTTAAGTCGATGTGAATGGTTCTGTTGTAATTTACTAGACTACCCCAGGAAATTCGTATTTACCGAATTTTAAGTTCCTGTCCTCTTATTCTAGAAGTTACAAGATTTTAAGGAATTTTCGAATTTTTATTGACTTCCTATCGAATTCGAAAAATTTGGGGAACAATGTAATATACATAGAATCCATGTGATGAAACACACACATTCGAGGATTTATTGGGCACGCAATTAGAAGCTATCCAAGACAGTTTAAATGAGAAAAGGGGGCGCGAATTTTTCGAGGAATAAAAATCGAATCCTACCGTTATGCAAACTCTGGAGCCGAGGTCGTTGCACCGTGATAGTCGGTTCGGTGTGTGCTGGATGAAAGATCAAAGTAACGGAGGATCGCATATATACACCCACGAACAGGGACGGCTTTATTCCGATTCCTCGCTAAACGCCTCTGATAAACCTTGGCCCCCTCTGCTTTTTGCTCGTCGAATCGAGACAATCACGGAGACTGCTGTTATTAAAAGTCAACGCGATTTTGCTTCCCCTATATTTTCTTTCCCCCTCGTCGAGCACTGCTGATCCCGGCGATATCGATGCAGAAATTTTAATTAGCCTCCTTTGAAGCTTTCCAAGCTTTTTTTGACCTTACGTTTAGTCCAATCGCTTCATTTAGGATCCTAAAATGTCCAAAGAAAACAATTATTTTTACATATTTATTATAGCTCTACTGCACAGTTTCAGTGGATTTCATGTACGAATTTGGAAGTTGAGTTTCCAAAATTCGCGAAAAAGGGAATTTTTTGTACATGTAATTATTTGGTGGAAGTGATGAAATTATGTTTGGGAGCTGTAATAATGTCCTCTTGAAATATCAGGGAAGCCATTATACTTAAGTCTGCGCGGTTAAGTAGAGCATCGCT
>NW_016910327.1:300843-319644 GCF_001483705.2 Eufriesea mexicana
GCTCTTCCGCAAGAAGGGAGACAGTACGTTTAATGAAGATATAATGAAGGAAGGCGACTCTGTTATTTAAAACTTCCGTGACAAATTTCTTCCTATATTTAATCTCGCATAGTTTAATGCATCATTGCATCGTGAAATGTCTGCTTTGAAGATAAACTCTTGGTTAAAATTTATTTGTGGAAATTGTAGAAGGGAAGCTGGAGTAATAGGATACTCACAGGATGGAGTTTATGGTGCCTACAAAGGAGTATTCTTCTGCTACCTCTACTTAGCTCCCAAAGCAGTTGGGTTAGCTCTTTTCAACCATTCAAGTTTATTCTTCGATTATGCACTTGTTCTTGGCCCAACGAGACCACTCGTTAGACCTAATTGTCATTAGACCCAAACAAAGAGCTATTCACAATTGTCAGATGCCTAATTGCAAGCTCATTGACAGGTTTTTTCTATCTAAGAATCTCTAAATATAGTATACCTAGTCAGACTTTCGTCGAATATTAAGAACCGTAATTGTCCCACGTCAAACCCATCCAATCATTCTATTGCGCATGCCAATCACCTGAAGTACAATACGATCTTGCCTCATTACGTGATTCCCTTTCTTCTTCTGATCAACCATCATGAACTGACGCCATCTTCCTTGATCTCACCCCTACCAGTACCTATTCGAACTCTCACCAAATACCAAGAGCCCTAACTCTGCCACAGAACCCACGCTCAGCCCATCCAACTGCTCCATTGCATAACCAGACACTTGGAGTATCTCACGATTTTGCCTCATTACGTGTCTCCAACATTGTTTTCTCGTTGGTAACCATCATGAATTGACAGAATCGTTCTTAACACTAGAACTACCGATTTTTAGTGGGCACCTAACTACAACGTGCACAGATTATGGTAATTTCAACGGTACGATGAATACGAGTGAATATATCGGTTACAGTTCTTTCTTAATATGAAGTTGATACCAATTTTATTCTTAAAGCAGGTGTATGTGTTCGGTGATTGCAAAAATGAAAATTCTGGGACCAGTCATTTTCATTGGGTTGGCAGTTCTAGTGTTAATCTCGCTTCTACCAGTACCTATTTGATATATATAATCTCGAAACGTATCATTCATACTCACTCCCTCGTCAGTTGTACCAAGAACCCTAATTCTCACGCGAAATTCACGTCCAACCGAACCTCTGTTCCAATCCACTGAGTCTGTTGCATAAGCCAATCACCTAGCGTACTACCCAGTCTCTCCAACGATTCTTCTCTTGGATCACGATCATGAATCAACACCATCTTCCTCAATCTCACCTCTACCGGTACCTATTTAGTATGAAGATAAGCGAAGATCTAAGCGTAGCATTCATGCTCACTCTCCTGTGACACCAACACGAAGGACCCTAATCCTCCTACGAAACCCACGTCCAACCCATCCAACCGTTGCATTGCATAACCAGGCACCTGGAGCACCTCACGATCTTGCCCCATTACGCGTCTCTCGAGCGCAGACTCTTTTTTCGGTAACGATCATGAATCGGCGCGATCCTCCTTAACCGGTCCAGCACGAGGGGAGAATTTTAAAACACCGGCTCGAAACAGGTTGACCGCGGTTTTATCGTGGTCAAGGTCCTCCGCGAATCCAGGTCGCCGCTGGTCGCGTATCACGGTCCTTAAAGGGCTGTTCCAAGGACGCGTTCCGAAGGATGAGCAACAGACCGAGCGGGGAATGCGATCTCCGCTCATTGTGCACCACGGTGACGTCATGCTTGCTCGATAAAGCACGGGTCGGTAAATAGGAGCAGGGACCGGTTTCTTCTCAGCGGTTTTATTTAAACGAGCAACGCGACGGTGCTGCCACTTCGACGAAACCATTGCGAAACACGTCCGTTCGTTTGCCCGTTTCAGGCAACTGGGTCGCCTGCCTGGAAGAATAGATCGATGTTCCGTGCTTCTCCATGTCTGCTCGATTTCGATCTCTCATATTTGTGGGGTGGGTCAATTGTGTGATGACAGAGGCGATATTTCCTACGACTGGAATCCATGAGACCTTTTGGTGTCCATGAGACCTTTCATGCTAGAATACTCGAACGTTGTTCTTGGTTGGGCATAAACTATGGTTGATAATAGAGGTGTCTCTGTGGGCATGTTTAGGATCAGAGTTGGGGCTAGTAGAGCTGCATGTACAGGTAACCCTCCTACAACGCGGCATCCTATAACACGGTTTCACTATAACACGATTCACAAATTGCGGGAATCCTCCTAGAACACGGCATCCTATAACACGGTTTCGCTCTGAGAAAATACGATAAGAAAATTGCGAAACACTGTACTTCTACATGAGCAGTGACGACGAAGAAATTTATTAAATTAAATTTACGTTAAATTAAAATAATATTTTTCTTTCTTATTTGTTCTGTGTTGCACATACATTTATATTTTTAATAAAAATTAAGTTGTTTATGTAGAATTAGAAAAGAAATTTTTTAGTAAGTTTTCGAAACGTAACCCCCCTTTTTGTACTGGCTCTGGGTCTCATACAACACGGAATTTTCTAGGAACCTATCTACCGTGTTATAGGAGGGTTACCTGTATACTATTGCTGAGGAATTCGTGTTCAGTGAGCATTGTACGAACATTATTACTCAGAAATCAAAGTGATCGAGTCTACTTCTTGAATTATTTTTTATTATTATTTTTATTATTATTTTGTAATCTTAGTGTCAGATTACTCGATTGCTCCTTGACTTTCTAGGCTTCAATAATTTCCTGTGTTCTAGTTTTTGGAGCTAATCGATTTGGCGAATGAGAGGGGTACGTGGAAGTTTTTCAGGGAATATCGAAAAATTTGGGGTTGGTTATTTTAACCCCTTGGCGTCAAGTGATCGAGTCTCTGGCACCTCGTGCCTCTCCCATGCCAACGCGTGGATTGACGTGCCAGCAACGTCGTTTGGCGCCAAGGGGTCAAAGAGTAAATTCGTGGTTTAAAAATATTTTTATTTCGAGGTGTTATAAATTGGAAGGAATTAAACGGTGTTTATAATGAATGTTATCTTTAATCGTATGCCAGTTTGTCGAGGAAGAGGAGTTGGGTGTTAGGTCTGTGTCATTCCAATCCTTTCAGTCTTCGCGCGCAAAATATATTCGTTTGCATTAAGATATGTTAATACAGGTATGCCACTGATTGCAAAATTAAGGAAATGTAGTTAAATTATGAAGTGTCGAATGTGATTCGAATTGCAAAGGTAAAATATTTGTAATATTAACTTGGAATAAGTGGTCATTAAAATATCGTGGAAGTTGCATATGTGCATAAAAATTCGAATATATTGTTAATTATGTTCATAAATTTATTTATCTATTTATTTATTTTTCTTTCTCTTTCTCAGACAAAATTCCAAATTTTTATTCACTAATTTTCAATGTAATATAATTCTTTTCCTCTATTTTTTATTTTAATTTAAATATCCTTTTACTGTGTTCACAACTCAGCTTTCACAATTGTTATCGAATTTCTTTTCTGTTAGAAATCTGCACCATCTTATTTCAATTTTAATGTACGTTTTAAAGGTTATAAAATTGAATCAATGTACTTTAGATCTATATGTTCCGTGGGAATCTTCAAATCGGATTGTTGCAGTAAAGCCTGGGTCGGAAGAGAATCAGCTAACAGTGTTAGGCAAAGTAGAAATGCTGAGAGGCTTTGCTTAAGCTTATTACAAAAAAACTGACGCTTGAAGAAAGTACGTAATTCTATTTTCGCAGTATCTGTGATTATATACTCTAGGCACTTAGGCTTATTCGTTAATGAAACGCTTCTTATTAATCCTGGACAATACTAATCAAAATTTGTCAATGAAAAATCGTCGCAAGTGAATAGCTCTTTGCAAAAGAAAATAAAAAATATCTGGGCTGCAGAAAATTTTATAGAATTATGAGTTCAATAATTTTATTAGGAAAATACTAGGATAGCATAAATTTAATTACAAGATAAAACAAACAAAATTGTTTGTAACTGAGGAAGTATATTTAATTTAAAAAAACGTATGACTATAATTTAAAAAAAATTTTGAGAATTATATCCATATGTATTTTTTTGTTACCAGTGTATATTAGTGAATTATTTCCATTTTTGTCGTCATTTCGCGCACAAAATGGTGCGAAGTTTATATAAGGTGTCCTAAGAAAAAACGTATACACACTTTCATACCTTATTCTTTCTAATTTATTTTTTCTTTTCTAGGTACAACCCATTTAAAATAATCACGCAAAGTGTGTATACATTTTTTTCGGACACCCTGTATATAGAAGCCTAGATATATTTCGCAAATCTCTTACTACAAGGTTTCGTATTTCATAAATATAATGAATAATAAATAAATATAAAATACTGCTGCAAAGTCACTTACTTTAAAAATGTCATACTGCAAGGCCTCGTACTGCAAAGTCTCATACTTCAAAAATCTCATACTTCAAAAATCTCATACTTCAAAAATGTGCAGCGCCCAGTAATACTTCACGATCTCGACTTTTATGGTTTACCGATCGAAAATTTGGGTCGCGAATGAAGTTATTAAGAAAACACAGCCTCTCCTTTTTCGGTCAAGGAGAGTGTGCCATTAGACAGCCCGGAAAGGAGTCTCGCGTTACGCCGACACTTTAATTGACTTTCGAAAGCTTCCCCGGTTCGGACGCTCATTTCACGTGTTGCGGTGCCCATGGAGAGAGACAGAGGCAGGAACATCGTCGAAAAATTTGTATAGCTATATTTAGTTCCTGAGTCACTATGACTCGCATTTTTCCAACACGTCGTTGCTCGAAATTTTGGATTCCTCGAGTCTTCTCCAACGAGTTACGATTAAACGTGAAACTCGATTTTCCCCTTTCATCGTGAGAATAAGTATTAGCATAGTAATTAGGGTCGTATCGATTAACAATATTTTCTAAATTCGACTTTTTTAATATCCATGATATATACCATTTTTTAAGACAGTATATTTAATAAAGTTAATAATTTAAAGCAAGATTTAATACATATATACTTACTATGTATATATAAACTTAAAATTATTAAATTTTGTTAATTAATTCAAATTATTAATCTTATTGATATTAAATTAATAACTTCATTATATAAACTATTTTAAAAAATGGCGCATATCATGGGACATCCTTTAAAAAAAAATATTTAAAATATAAATATATGTGTATATAATATAAAAAGCAATCTGGAGAATATATATGTATTATATATGAGAGTAGGTATATATATGTTCATTTACTGAAGAGAAAGTTCACAGAAGAAATAACTCTGCACGATAACCTCCAAAAGTATTGAAGATTTATAAGACAATGGTAGATCACTAATGAGTGAGATCGATGTTCATTGTCTCTTCGTTTCCACTTCATTAACCTCTGTAATTAAACTGGAGAATTTCGTTGAAGAGAAATCTTAGAAAACTTTCATCGAGATAACATTGTCCAAACTGAACGTTACAAATAGTGGAGCCCATTACTGTCACATCCTTGCTTTCGCAGTCTCTGGGATAATTGTTCTAATGGAACTAACACATGCTACAATTGTTCCCTGCTTGGTGTAAATAGGAAAAGTAAAAATGAACAAACTGGCTTTGCTCGAGTTACATGACTCACAGAAGCTAAGAATAACAGTGTTAGATGTCTGAGAGAAGAAGAAGGAAATGAAATTTAGAGGTTAGAATTTTAAAGCCGTGAAATTTTTCATTTTGATTCGTTCTAAATTTGAAACAAATAGAAGTATTTGAAATAATTTCTAGCATTACTATGTTTACAGGATTAATATTTTATTGATTAAGTAAATGAATATAATTTTGAAGTTCTTCCAATCAGCTATATGGTGTTCTAAATGAAATATATATATTTCAGTTGAGCCTGTAAATTTGATTAGGAAGTTATTTTATTTAAGTATTCTTCAGACAATCCATATATATCAGAATATATTATACTCCAATTATTTGGAATTCGAATTCAATTCAAAATTAAAGTAAAAAATTGAATTAAAGTAAATTTAATTCGAAAATTATTGCAATGAAAATGTCTTTAATAACGTATATATTTCTAAGATACCATGTATTACATTCTAATCAAGCCAGAAATTTCAATTACATACATGATGTATCAAACCTAACCTTACATATCTAAATCTCCATTTCTACTACTAGGCTTCCATGTTTACTAACCAAAACCTAACCTCAAACAACATACAACCAAACCACCCATCGTTACGAAAAACCAAAAACAAATAGCTTCCAAATAAAGTCACTTATCATTATCAAAAGATGAAAACAATTAACCCTTTGCACTCGGCGATCTTTTCGTTACAGAAACATAGCAATTCGAAGACTAAATAAATTATAATATTTTCAAAACGGTAAATAAGAAGTGTAAATTAATTGTAAGACCTTAGAATTATTTTGCCTCGATATTCCACGCGTCGTTGGGCAATTTTAAATTGGAGATATTAATTAACAATGATCTTTAGAATCTGATTAAATGGCGACTGAGAGTCACCTCTAGAGTGCAAAGGGTTAACTTCCGGAATCTTAAAGATCCATCACATGTATCATCTGTCGACACCTCAGTTCGCTTCTGAATCGAGTCTCGTTGCAGCCGGTTGGTTTGCGTAATCCTCGCGGATCCAGTAAGACAATCCGCGTGTTGGAAAGCTTAGATCCACGGCAGGGTTGAGTTACCGGCCACATCCATTGGTGTCTCCCCTCCGCGCGGCCATTTCCCCTAGGTTTCCCTCGGTCTAGGGTTACCTGCGGCTCACCTCCTCGCTCGCTTTCCTCCGCTTCGCGCTGCTTTTGGTCTTTTACGGCTAGCAGCCCGATCGATATCGCGAACGCGCCAAGGAACACCGGATGCAGCGTCGGATACGCCGGAAAACGTTTTCTCGCTCTTCTGCCGCTTGGCTTCTATCGATTTGCCTGCTCACTGTTGCACGGCCATTGATCACGGTTTGCTCTGTGCACTACGATTATTTGTAGATACTACAGATGGTTTTCTGTAAATTTTAGGGGATTAGGAAAGTGAGTGGATGAGTAGAAATTTTGTTCTGTTTAAGGTGTATCACTGGTGTAGGTATGGAGTCAACTGTAGAATAATATTTAGTACAGTAATATTAATTTTGATAATTTTGGTTTTGAGTGTGGATGGGACCTGTGGTATAATAAATCTGATCAATGTTTTACTCTTTAAATTACAACTTGGAGTTAGGTACCTTTCATCAAAAATTTTGTTAAAATCTACTTCATAATCATTGATCTTAATTAAAAGCATTTATATATATCATGTATACATGATATAATCTATTAATCTAGGATCTTTAGTCTAGATTATCTTCAATCTGTATATCTCTAATCGGTAATCTTTACTCTACGTTTAAATTAAAATTTTTAATTGAGTATTTTCCAAGTATCTTTTAAATGTCCTTTAGATATACATATATATTTTACTAATCTTCATATGCAGACCGTATTTACTCTAGTCATTAGGTCTTTTCGAAGGCTTAAGGCCTATTACGTTTGTCTAAAAATATGAAATATTTTCCACTGAATAATTCGTAATCCAATGATCGAAATGATTCGTAAATTTATTTACCAACGCGTTAATTCGTTAGAAAACGTACTCATTGTACATCAGCTTAACTCATTGTACAACTAACTTAATCCTAGCGGTCAGTGTAACGTGCTTAACCTCTTCACGAGTAAGCGTTTCGCCAGTCTTAGGACGACCTACCGCTTAACTCACTAGCGCCACCGCGGCACGTATCTCCAATATACGTTTATCTTAAATATCGCGAATATCGTTGAATTATTTTGTAATTTTACTGATATAATCTTACTCGTGGAAGGGTTAAGGTTAGCCGAATGGGCTGAGCAAACGACTATAGCAAATACTGAACCTCTCTTCACGTATTGCCAAGGCGAAAGCGTCACTCAAACGACACGATCGATCGGTTTGGTGAATGTCAAAGGGCGAGGCTGCAACGTTGTAATTTTCTTAGAACTTAAGACGAAGTAACTCGAGAACGTGTCTAGCGGGGCTTTTCTCTGATGATCGTTCATTGTTGAGGATGGTGAATCTTACACCTATTGATTTCGTGGCGTGCTGCGAAGTAATAGGATCGGTTTCAATAATGAAATTACAGCTCGAGATGCATTTATAATCGTAAATCGAATTACAAATAGGTTTATCGCTCGCGAAGATCTCGGGTACACATGAGATGCAGCTATTTGCATATTTATTTTGCAATATCGGCATTAGAATAAACACGGTCGATGAGACTGTCCAGGAATAACTCAAAGATCTCTGAGTTTGTTTTTCCAATTTTCATGTATTTACTTATGTATGTAGAAAGAAGGGGCAAAAATAATTTGTTAATTTTGGGATTATTAGATCATTCAAATTGACTAGTTTCAGACTTTTTATTTCTTAGACAGTGAAAATTTGGAACCTGGCCTTTTTAAGAAAGTATACCTAATTATTTCCATTATAGTACCAATGGGTGTTCCAAAATTCACGCAAGAAATAATCTCGATAGAAAACACATTAAAAATTATTAATTAAAGAGAAAAAATTATTAATTATTTAATTAAATATTATTGAAGAATGAATTTATACTGTTCATATGTATATATATATTGTTCATCTTTTATTACAAAAGTTGTTGCTATTAAGAACCACTGTATAACCTATATGCAAGTACCACGACTCCATCGATTCGGTTTAACTGCGCAGTTACACGAACTTAGCTTTCTCTTCTCATCACGAGGTGTAATTATTGGTTCTATCGAAACGGATCGACTTCTCTATCGCAACAAGTTATAACAACTTTGCAACAAAACTTTTCCGATATATATTTCCTCACGAGAGAAAGCTACGAAGTAGGGTTCCCTAAGTACATCCCTGCTAATCACCTAGTCGAGGTTATACCGTGTCTGCCCGCGAAGAAGGTGGAAAAAGACGAGTATGGCAACTTATCTCCGATTACGGAATTATTTTAATACCCGGTTTCCGTGCGAGCTGGTTAATCGCTGTCGAGACCGGTGCTTTCACGCTCGCCACCTTCTGGCGAATGCTCGAGTTCCCAAGCGGATTCTCCGCCTGTAGGTAGGCAGCCGTATCATCGCAATACGCTCCATTTACACGCGTATCCTGCCTTTTACGTAGCTGCACGCGTGTCCTTTGCGCTTTTTCCTCTCTCTTCCACCGTAGCGCCCTCTATTTCTTCTTCTCTTTCATCTCCCGTTTCTTCCGCCTCTTCTTTTCTTCGTTTTGATTCGTAGCTGGTTGTAGATGAAGGGAGAAAAGAGTTCGCAACCTCGAAACCGCAGCAGACTGGTTCCCGTTGCTCTTATTGGCGCAGAAAACCGCGATTCCACGGTCGCTTTACCCTTGCCCCTTTTTCTATTCGCTCTTCCTCCTTTCGCAGGCTGCAAAGGATACCATTGACTCCCGTACATTGAGGTTTGTTGATCCAGTTTGATTAAAAAAGTTTTCGTCTGTGAGCGGGGGAAGGATATTGCAGGTCACGTATAGTGTTAGAATTATTTCTGTGCAGTTCGATTATAATATATAATATTCATATATCAATATAATCGATTCATTGTAATATGAAAGAGTTGTGAATATTCTGAGTCTACGCCTATGCTGACAACTCGTGCGCTCTCTATCGCTGTCTCACTCGCTCGCTTCCATTCCTCGTGAATTGAAGTCGAATATTTATATATCGATATGATCGATACATTGTAATATAGAAGAGTTGTGTCCATCGGGCGACGAAAAATTATTTCCACGATCGACATTCAATCGTCGCTCGACACCATCTTCGATCAGTGAAATACGATCCCCGTCGGACGGGTTGCATAACGGCGCATGCGCAGACGGCGTTCGATTCGGTAGACGCACCTCGACTGCTCGCAAGGTTAAGGCCAGATTATTTGGTTCGTTGGCAAGCAGAGAACGTGCGGACAGATTGAACTGATGCAAGAACGAGAGCACACGCGCCATGGAGCCTCGACACCGCCTAGAGCCGAGACGAAACGCGGCTCATTAACGCCGTTTGCGTAATGCAATTAGCGCGGCCAGCCTCGCCCAACCCTTGCTCGTGAGCGCGGAGCTCTCGTTCCTGCTGGTGTTACTGGGTGCGGTCGTATCCTGCACCTGCGTTTTTTTCCCGACGAACCTATTGAAATACTCCATGCGTGTCCCCTTATGCGTGCATATGAGGCACCTTTGACAATTTAAATGCAATTTGAACGAATTTAAATCTCTATTCTTATTTATTTATCGTCTTTCCAAGCATTCATTATTATTGATATTTATTATTTTTTATACTTTAATTAATTGAATTATTTCAATTAATCGAAATTCTACAATACGTATATAACATCCATTTTTTACTGAAGTTAAACTATTAGAAGTATGCAGAAAATATGGAATTAATTTCTAAAATTATCTCTGAATGAATATTAATGCATCTTAGGGTACCTTGATTTTGATTTTTCAATAGACTCTTTAAAGATTTTCAATTTATTTTATTTATCTTCGTATTTGTTCGGTTATTAGAATTTACCCCATTTCTATTTAAAACACTTGGCTTGAAATTCCTAAAAAATTTCAAATGTCAAGAAATTCGATATCAGAAGAGTTTTCTTTTTTTAACACGCATTGAAAAATGCGGGGTCCCGCAAATTTGAGTATGGCAGCGTTTATTTGACGGTTGCGTGTTTTTACGCAGGGGTGTAGTTAGATTTAGGGATACGATATTAAAAGGGGTCCAAGTGCCATTATATCCATATCTGCATTATTATCAGCATACATGTATCAAGTTCCCCCAATTCCCTCTTATCGTGTTAACTGAAGGCGGTATTATTGTAAACCGGCTTAAAAAAATCGATTTTTTTTTTTTTACATTTTCTCAAAGTATATGCTTTCGAAAATATCTGTGCAAATGCTGACACTTTTTAATTTTCGAAATTTCGCTGTTTTGGTCATTTATGCTATAGCTGTATTTTTACTAATTAATATGCTTCTTAGTTTTTTCGATCAGAATTCAATGTATATTAATCAATCGACTTGTATAAGAGAATTAATAGCAAATTAATTAATTGAGGTAGTATGCTATCGTGCAGTAAACAGTCGATCAAGAATTCCTCTTGCGTTCAGGTCGGCCATCGCGGTGCATTATGTAGATTACCAAACTATTACCAATGCAAATAACAGCAAAAATACATTTAAGTATGCATTAGCCGCTTTCTAACAACCATGTTCATGGTTAAAGTACTCGAGGAAAACTAAAAGATTTCAGGTTGTCGAGTCGATAAAGACACGAATAAAAATATACGATTTAAGTTCGAGAAGAATTCCGAGTACTTACCATCCGAGCGGAAACATTGAAACTCACTGTAGAATGGGTCAACAAAGTCGTGGCTGAAGTAATCGAGATAGGCAAAAGAATCGCAGTAAACTCATTCCGAGAAAGTCGATGTAAAAGTTTCCGCGAAACTTGTTTAGGACCACAGCTTTCGAAGAACACTGTCCTATAAACACGGAGTTATGTTACTGTAACAACGTGATATTTATTTTTATCTGAATCGAAGTTTATTTCTGATTTTCGAATATTAATAAAAAAATGCAGACGTTTGAAATATTTTCGTTTTAATAATAAATCGAGGATAATAAAATCGGGTCGATAAAGTACGCTTTCGTTACCCTTGAATATTGTTGAACACGTAGTTCGAAAATATACCGCTAGAGGGTTGTACGGTGATAAACAGGAGATGAATATAATCCTTGTGAAGTAATATTTAATTGTAAAATTAAATTCAGTCTCAAAACCAATTCCCAGTGAGTAAGATATTGGCAAATGTCAAGCTCCAAATGCAAACAAATTTTATACCAAATTTCATTCATTAAAGTCTAAAATAATTAGGAGGTAAATGTACCAGTAATCTTCCTAGACTCGTCGCTAGAGGGATACTCGCATGACACGTTTCTCGAAAGTGCTTACTCGTCTCTACCAACCTTATAAATATTACGTTCAATTATAATTTTATTATCCATATAACTGATGCATTAGCCTGTTAGAACAGTATTTATAATATCAATATTCTTTCTTCTCCTCTATCCTGTAAAAATATATATCAGTGTCACATTTGTTGAAAAATAATCAATTTTAAAAGCAGGCTTTTTCATATTGCTATGTACATGACAGAAGTATTGTGTTCTCTAACAATAGGGATAATAATTACTCTTAATCGCTCCCCTCGTATTGTCACGTCTAATCAAGAGCCTGCAATTAACATTTGTATACGAACTTGGTGCAGTCACAAGCGTAGTTGTGCTCATATTATTTCGTGCCATCGCTTACTAACAGACTTCCGTTATTATAAAAATCGATGATGTACGAAGAAGAAGGATGTTGGACAAAGATAATTGCTCGATACCCGAGATAAAAATCGTTCGAGTATTCCGACGGTACCTAAATGCGTCGATGACACGAAGTTGCTATTGGTTCCTGCATCGTGACGTAACCTGCTAATAAGATTCATTTATACGAAAACCCGTAAGAAATGGCCTGTCGTGGCACAATATTTGCATGGCCGCAGCTTGAACGCGGTTACACGACTCTAGATGGCCACATGATGCAATGTCTATTTTTAATAGCGTCTGCTAGCATATTAGCTAGCGGCTAGTCGCTGTCCGATTTTGCGAATCGACGCGAACGGAACGTTGATTTTGAGTAATACGATCTTATGATCCGTTATAAATACTGTTGAGCTGTCTTTTCGAAGGGGCGAACGTACTGATAGAGCCCTCGCATTTTCTCTTAGCACGTGAGCCATTCGGAATTCTTTAAAAGTTTGATAATTTAACGATTCAACGATTTTATGAGATTTTTAACTTGTGGTGCAACAACAGTTATAATATAAGACTTTTTTAAAGAAATATCTTAACTTGTAAATTATATATGTATTATAAAAAGTTAGGTTAGATTACTTGCACGTTATGGATATTATGAAATAACGGAATAATTTTTATTTTAGAAAATTTGTTTTTTGAATTTTCGAAAATTAGGAGATCATTTCTAGTTCTAAAAACGAAA
The DNA here is from genome assembly GCF_001483705.2 of Eufriesea mexicana. Taxonomy (NCBI): domain Eukaryota; kingdom Metazoa; phylum Arthropoda; class Insecta; order Hymenoptera; family Apidae; genus Eufriesea; species Eufriesea mexicana. The sequence continues at coordinate 313,982 of NW_016910327.1, forward strand.
TAGGATAGTTCAAGTATCCTGATGGTAACAGGATATTAACATTCTGAGCTGACATTTTTTCACTATTCCAAGGATGTTCAGAGATCCGTCTACTTTGACTCCCAAATCCTTTGGCATTCCAAAATCCTGAATACTCGAGTCGTGATGTCAGTATCATGGTCATAGATCTTATATAATCCTGGCCGAGACCTTTGACACTAGATCTACCAACCTGCAATATTAATCTAAATGTACTATACATAACTAATAACAAAGTGGAAGTAATCAAAATAATAATAAGTAAATAATTATATTTCTCATTTAATAAAAATGAATATTAATTTTAGAAAAAGTATAGCACATTTTCAATAATTATCATATAAATACAAAGGGTCTTAAGCTAATTATTTTAATTCGCTTGACAATTCCAGTATTAACAAAATCATTCTATGCTGCAGAAAAAAATAAAAAAATAAATAAAGATGCTTGTCACGTAGAGGCAGGTGACCCTTTCCTAAGAAACTCGTTCGATATTTCGCCTGTTTCATTCATTGGTCGAGTTCCAGGGTTGCTTCCCCTTTTCACCAAAGTCCCTAACCCACGCGAGAGACCAACTTGTCCCCCCACTCCTCTCCCTCAATATTTCGCCTACAATCCATGCTCATGTATATTCGAACGGAGTCAGTCGATGGTATCTTAAAAACGATTCACGACACGGGACGAATAATAACGAAGGCGGTGACGAATCACGCGATCCTGGCAAGTTCCGGAAACTTGGAATACGTTCCAAGATCAGACGATTGTTCGATAATGCGTGAATGACCTGTGATTAACGATAATTTTGTTAAAAAGAGTCCAAAGGCTTATCTAAAAAAAAAAAACTATTATTTTCAATGAAAATAGTGAAAGAATTTTTTTCATCAATTTTATAAAATTATATTTCTAATAAAACCGTGACTAATTACTTATGTAGAATATTTAGAAGTTATTTTCTAAAAATATATCTCGAAAATACAAATTTGTATTAAATTAATGTATTGTAAATTTGTAGAAAAATATTTTTCAACAGGGAATCGCCATATTTCTTCTTTCATTTTTGCATGCAGTCGTTAAAACTTCATTGAACCCTCAAGCAGGAGAACAGCTTATTGGCACCGTCAACAGATCCTCAATCATATCTTCCCAAGTCCTAATATCTCTCATTACTCTACACGTTTCATCGAATGATACATCATCCCGTGTTAAAGAGGCAATAAAACGTTGAATATCGATGAAAATTATTCCGTAACTATACACGCGGATATCGGGTATCACTGGACGACCGTTGGCAGGATAGCCAAAGCGATGGCGAAACGTTGGCAACCACGTTGAGGTCATTACAAACGCGAATAGTTGGCAGAAGTGCCCTCTTTGAGTTATCGTAACAGGTGGCATCACACAACTTGCTCTTTTTCTCCTTCAACTCTCGTAATCGATGAAGTACGGAAAATGTGTTTTCCTAACCTTTCGATCTTCGCAACCTAACCTAACCTAATGCAACAAAACTTGCAATTCACTTTGGTAGATATTCCTCCTTTATAGAGTTTGTTAAATGCGGCGCTGTAATGGTATTACACTCATAAATCTTTCAAAATTTGTACTATTCACATCCAATAAAACGTGATCACTTTGTCAGATAGAGTAGAGTCTTATATCTGCAGTAACACATTCTTCATTGTGAATAATTTAAAAATTTTATGTGTAATTTTTGTTCACATATTTTATACACTAGGTGATAGAAAGATGATATTACATTGATAATATTATCATATAAGATACATTACTTTAAGTACTGACATACTAAAGGTGCAGTTTAAGATAATATTGATATTGATTAGGGTAGTAAGTGAGCACTTTCGAGAAACATGTTGTATGGTGAATCCATCTGGCGGTGAATATTGGAAGATCACGTTAGAAAAATTGATGTTTTGTGGGTAGTCTGCTATATTTGTTCGTGTATAAGTAGGAATAGATTTTCAAGTAAGATTTTCATAGAAATATATCCTGATAAAGAGATTAAAATTAAAAAATACAAATACTTTAAAAAATTTGTTAAATCTGTGATAAGAAAAAGTATAAGAATGTTAGAATTGCATTCACTCCTTTGCTGAATGAAAAGAACAATGAATAGAAACAGTTAGGCCTTGGCTGTGTGTATTTCGTTTGTTCTGTTCGTTTCCATTCATTCATATTTGCTTATGTCCCTTTGTTAGTTATGAATTCGGCTTTAAAATGTGGTTACTAACAAAAATGTTCGAATGCTTATTTATGATCCTAGAAAGAAACAAAGAACGCATTAGAAGGATATATTTTAATATATGTAGTATTATACCTTATATATGTATAACATGTAGTGTATATACCTTATCAATTGATAAGGTAGATATCCATATCCTTCGGAGTAAATCATTTTGCGGATACTGAACCAAGATGATGCAGTAGCTGTACAACAGATGGAGCTAGATTAGCAATCCTATATTGCTATGTGTATAATACTCTTGGTGATCTAGAAACGTCTGTTATGACGAATGTATCTTTATTTATTCGTGTGTAACTTTCATTGATGCATCTATCGTTTTGTCAGGGATAATTTTCGGTGCTATAAAACTAGATTACATTCGACAAAATTTACGATGTTTATATGTTATTAACGAACGCGATAAAACAGATCAAAGAGAAAATGCAAATAATAACGTATCTGTGTCGGTGCGTAATGACATGCGATTGATCTTTATTCTTAGAATTTTATTTTTAATACTTCAGTTTTAGAAATGATAGTTATTAAATTTATTTACAGATAGTAATTCGTAAAGAAGAGTAGTATGAATTTATTTATTTATATAAACATTTACAATGTATGGAAATAAATATTTTTATAAAAGTTACTCATTAGCATATAGTATAAGCAATAAAAGGTAAATCAATAATGAAGATGTTCAATAATATACTTATCTGAAATTAGATATTAAATATTTTCAGACTATAACCTACAATTGAAAGTTATAACATTGCAATAAATTACTTACTATGTAATGATCTGCAGATGACAAAAAGAATATAACGTCGAATAAAGAACTGAAAAGGAACGAGCTGTTTCGTGTATATTGATTCGAAGATTCGTTTAGATATCGAGGCCGAATTCGTGGCGCCCTTTAGCCGTCATTTTTCTACGCTTATTATTTCTCCCTCGATTCCTTTCTTCCACCCCTCACTTGCCATCTTCGTTTTATCGCCAGTCAGACTGATAGCAGTTCCGGCCAATGAGACTCGTAAAACATCCTCGCGTTTCAGGTTTATAGTCGTCCCCCCCTCCATAACCTACTTTCTGAATACGTTCGTATAATAGGTACACGCGCTCCATCTTTCGTCCTAGCTTCATATTATACTTGCCCTTTCCTTCTCCGGTAGAGCTACACGCGCGCCGTATAGAGGGAACCCCGTAAATTATTCAGCAGGGGAACCATAAACACCCGAATTTTACAAATGATATTTATGAACTTGCTATTTTTGTATCGTACAGTGAAATTGGTCAAGTTGAAAATCTGTAGATGACAATATGATACAATCAGAAGAGAATAAGGAAGAATTTGAAGAGTGTGGTTAAAAAGTATGATGTTATTGGATAGTAAATGAATGTTTACTTTTGGATAGACAAGTCCAATGTGGAAAAGGAAGTTTTAAAATTGGTAATAGGTATAAAAATATAAGTATTATTATTTAGTTATACCAATTACCTTATTTGTTATGGCTATTTATTATTTATTATAATAAGAAACAGAATTTTTCCCAAATTGATAACAGAAATAATATTATTACTGGATTATAGAATATCTTTCTGTTACAAAATAGTAAGGTTAAATTGAAAAGCAATGAGTGGCTATTTGTATAATGGAAGAAAAATTTTCGAAATTACTAACATTTAGAAGATACGTCTGTTGTACAATGGTAAGTATGAAAATTAGGAATTTATAAATGATAATTCTATAATAGAAAAAGGAACTGTCAGAGATTGAAAAATACATAATTACTAGGTAATGAAAATGTATTTTTCTTCCATCTTTAAGAATACGAGATCGTTCAGACATGAACAGAAATAAATATTTAAACTGGATACAGGATGTATATATTTTTCGTATTGTATGTTAGATGTTACTACGACCGGAAGTGCATCCCCTTTTGCTCCAGAGGATGATTCACATACGGAAACATTTTGTCCAAAAATAGAGAATGCTGCAGTTCTTAAAAAGTTAACCAAAAACAAAGTCAAATTTATTTAATTTATCACTTTAATTAATTTTTTCAATTTTCTTTTTTCTTTTCTTTTAATTTATTTATTTGATAACATAAGTCAAATGTTACTTTTTTGTATCATCACTATCACTTCACATCTTTTTCAGGTACTAAAAGAAAAGTATTACCGAGTCAGCGAATTTACTAGAATTTATTAATTAATCAAAAAAGAAATATCATATCTGTTCCCTATTTTATCACCAGAGTAAAATCACTTTATTCTGCTTATCTTTAAATTGTCCACTTCAAACTTTATTTGCTTCCATTATTTGCTTCCACTTTAATTCAATCGATTTATGGCACTTTTCGATAAGTCATCTTATTTCCCAAATTTCCAACTTGGCAATTTATTTATTTATTTATTTAAGAAATTACTCATAGTCTGCATGTAGGACATTAAGAAGATGCTTGTCCTTTGTTACCATATACAATATTAACAATAATTTTCGATTTATCGATATCATCATCATGCAAAAGGCGATACAAAAATAGTTCACCCTTCATCCTGGGCGGATAAGAAATTTGCTAGTGTGCATATTCGAATAAAATATGCTGCCAAAACCACCCTCGTATGTTCTGTGTTATCGCATCTACTACTGACCACGAGCAAAGCAGTGTCGGTTTTAGTGTGCAACTCGCGTGATCACAGAAATGGGTCTGCCCTAGCTGATTTATTAATACAGACACTTAATCGAACAGACGACCTGAATTCCTGGCCTTGTCTTGGCCTATGTGCGCAAGAAAATTGATGAATTTCCCTGGGAAACATATACTGGCTGATCTAATATTATACATTTACTAAAAACGTTTTTCATGTAAGACAAGAATCAAAATTTACGATGCGCATGGATTTGTGGTTGTAGATTATCATAAATTTATGGTTAAAAGGCAGCGATTTTATTCTTAGGAATTAATTGTACTGGGGTGGTGTGTATATTTGTTTTCAGAAATATTTGGACACACATACAATTCAGGTCTTCACACCATTTTCTCTACACACTCACTCTTCCATCAGTACCAAAAATATTGTACTCTATATTCACACTAGAATTACTGACTTGTAATGTATAGCTAAATATAGCAGAGACAGATAATAATTGAAGTGGTGTGATGAAAATAAATAGCTATGTGATATTATATTTCTATCTTTAAAAGTCAACATTGACTTTGCCAAAATGTTTTCACTTGCTGCAAAAACAGGAGTTTGGAACTAGTCATTTGGTCACACTGTTCATGTTATTTTTCATATATGTATTATTATCAGCAATATTTTTATAATATAGTAATCAAAGAGATAAAATTATGTAGAATTTAGATTAGAATTTTATTAATGTATTAAATCACGTAGTAGGGAA
>NW_016910327.1:320246-344657 GCF_001483705.2 Eufriesea mexicana
GCTTCTTCATATCCTTGGTTATTAGAAACTTTAGCCCTAACTATAAACTACTGTGTATGATAGTCATAGTACAGTTAAAAGGTTGAACTTTGAATAACTTTTCATATTTTGCTCTAACAAAAAGAATTCCTTTTCTTCTTAGTTAATGTTCAGGTAATAGTGATACCAGAATAAGAATAAAATATTTTATTCGTGTAAATGTGGTGCATTATTATTATAATTTTTCAAAGAAAGAATTATAATTCTAAAACACTTCTTTCTCATTTGCTCAGGTCTATGCAAAACACGAGGAGAAGACAGAGAGCAAATCAGTATACAGGGAGTACAACCGTGAGTTCCTGTTACCTAAAGGAACTAATCCCGAGAGCATCAAGTCTTCGCTGAGCAAAGATGGCGTACTCACTGTCGAGGCTCCACTACCAGCAATCAATACGCGCGAGAAGCTCATCCCAATCTCACACCAGTAGACACCCAATCAACTGGACGAATACACGAGAAAATGATCCTTAAAACTCCCTCCGAAATTCCATCATTCGTGTGTCCGTCAGATCGCTCCCTTCCCATCCTTTCCATCAATTCCCGTAAGTCCATTTCTTTCTTCTCCTTTTTCTCCTGTTTAGCTTGTTTTCTTTTTTCTTTTTTCACTTTTTGTTTTTTCTCCACTCTTTTGCTGTGAATACCCGTTTCTCTTCTCCGCTGTTCAATTCACTTGAGTAACGCACTTTCTTTTTTAATTTGAATGGATTTTATGAATTTTTTTTTTTTATTTTGTAAGAAAATATTTTTTTTTCACTTCCTGATTGAAATGATCGTGATTTTACATCCAGTGTTCAAATTTTTACATAAAAGAAATATGTTAAATCATGACGAAGAAACGAGTACCAGCGGAAAAATTCGAGGTTCGCAGTGAAGCATGTTTACGAAACGCGTTCAACAAGCAAGCTCCCGCGTGAAAACTTGGGATTGTAGCTTTCCGGCTAAATTACTCGAGTCTCCGCAAGGTACAAGTTCAAAAAGAAAGTGTGTCAAACACATTTCTTCCTCCGAAAAAAGTAAAACAAAAAACATATTCATTCGAATAAACATTTCACAAGTACCAAAATGTTTAGCCCTCCCATAAATCTATAAATTATTTTTTATACTTTTTGAATAAAAATTCATAGTTATTATTCAGGGTGGTCAAGAGCAAAATTCTTGCGTTAAAAAATAGAACATAACCTAAAAGGGCTACATAAGAAACGATAATCAAATGTCGATGAAACAAAAAAAAAATTTCTTTATTGCTATAGAATATCACGGTTATGTTTGACGTCCATCAAACGTACCGCCTAACTTTGTATAAAAAAAATTACTGTATAAATGTTTGATATGCAGTGCTTCATTTTTCGTTCAGCTTTTTGCCGTTTTGATATACACACGTGTGTTTTTACGATTGTTATCAGCCGATGGTAACACTAACAGGCAGGGAATCGATTTATAAAATCTTTTCGAAGATTGTAGTTCATTATAATCAACGAAAGATACAAAAATATAATTCGACGCTTTGATATGACACTTACTTTTCAGAAGTAACACTTTTTTCTCGAATACACGCATTGCCTTTGAAAAAAGAAAAAATGAAGAACAAAAAGATTATAACTCTTGATAGGCTGAAAGGCACAAAGTAGGAAAAATGTTGTGAAACTTGTATAACGCGGAGTTTATTGACGAAAAAAAAAATTCGATACGCGATCACAATGCAAAACCGGAAGCGATCTTCTGTAAAACGATAACTTATGTATGTGTTAGTTTTTAGGTGTACTACATTAAAAGACTATAACACGAGGATGCTTAGAATATGTTAAGCATTGTAATGATTATTATAATTATAATTATTATTATTATTATTATTATTATTATTTATGAATATTTTACTATTATCGAGATACGTATGATGTTTAAAAGGTAATGCGAACAATGTGGAAGTTTAAATAAAAATAATCTTTAAAGATAATTACTTTGCCTTACCTCTTTGCCGTGTTTAAAATAGAACAATTTAGAATTACAGAAGTCTGGAATTAGAGTGCAATTAAAACATTTAAAGGCACTATTTTCCATCTCGAATTTTGAAATAAAAATGTGAGATATGATAATATCTAACTACAAATTAAGAGAAAACACGCTAACAAATTATCACAGTTTATTGATATCAAATTCTTTATTAACAAAATATTCTGTCTTCTTATATACATTTATAGATAATTTGTGTTAAACCATTATAAAATCGTTACATCAAACGCAATTACACCTCTCAAAATAACATCACCTTAAAAATTTGTACAACAAATAACAAACACTAATAATTTCCGTGACCGCGTCTATTCGAAGCTTCATATTTGCATCATTAACAACACAAGCGCGTTCAATCAAATAACAAATGATAATAATCATATTTTATACACATCTGCAAATGCTTAACATCAAGTAAAACTTTACTTTCCGTTTAAAATAATTTATTGTTTGTAAAAGCAGTGATTCTCAAAATGAATCTTTTTTACTTCTAACTTACAAATTATTTAGATTATTTCGCAAAGAATAAATAAAGTTTGAGAATCACCAAATTCATATAAATTTCATATAAATTATAAATAAATACACATCTCCAATCAATCCAATCTTCCTATTCCATAATCTCAGTTCGTATAAAAAATATATGACGGTAACATGCAATATACAATTTAAAAATAATTATGAATCTTGCTAATTTCATATTTACAGAGACAAGTGGCACGTTATCCTCAAACAGAGAGACTGATTATCTTCTTATTTATTCCTCACATTATTAAAATCCTTTATTTGGATTGAACAAAGACATCTAAGACTCGAAATCTAAGACTTAAACTATATGTTATTGTTTTGGTATACATTATACTGATTAGGATATCATTATGTCGAAAGGTGATAAAAAGCACCGACGCAGTAAGTTGACAATATCATATAAAAAGATTATAGTCGAGAGTCAAGCAAATCTTGAATATTCGCCATTTTAGATACAAATTTTATTTCATTGTACCAAGAAACCTTTCCGCGGAAGTCAATGAAATTTTAATTCTAAAAACAGTATTGCTTACCGCACATGGAAAAATAACAGACAATATATTTGACAATTTTTGTTTCATTAAAATTTAAACGCATCCGAAAAGGTTATTTTAATTTGCAAAAAGATTTGAGTCAACTGTATAAATTCATATGAAAGTAGTCTTTGCATAGAAAATCTATCATGAAATTACAATCTTTGTGATTCTATAAGCTCGGAATCTCTGCAGAAAACAAAGGTGCATCTGATGCAGTGAATGTAGGTGATTTCCCTTCTCTTGCAATACGCAAGGCTTGGTGAACAGAAACTGTGTCTAATTCCTTTTGATTAGGTTTTTCATTATCTAAACAAATATCTGCTGCTCTTTTTCCAAATGGTTCCAATACTTTCACTCTGTAATCGACTATTGTCGATACAGGATTGCCAGTCAATCTTAAATTTTCTAAACAAGGGAGGTGGCCAATATTTTTCACTTCTTCGATTTTCTCGATACGATTGCAACTCACGTCCAAACCCTCTAATGAATACAATTTCGAGAAACTCGACAACGATGTTAATTTGTTCTGAGACAAGTCGATGTACACGATATAACCGAGTTTCGTATGCAGATCATCAGGTAGTGTTGTGAAATTGTTCGACGCTAAATACAACTGGGACAATCTCGGTAATAAAGTGATGTTGGAAATCTCTGAGAGCAAATTATTATTTAACGTTAAGCATTCTATATGCGGTAAAAGTTTAATCGCTTCATCTATAGTCTCTATTCGGTTATCACTTAGATCTAGGTGTGTGACTTTAAACCAGACATGTGAATCATTTGCATTTTCAATACTTTTATGCACTTCTTCACACATTGCCATTTCAACAATGTTTCTGAGCTTCGTATTGTTCACTTTTAAATATTTCACAGTATCTCGAACATTACCCATGTGGTATATATTATCCATTGGATATCTATTGATGATTAACTCTTCTATATTCCTAAAACTTGATAGTTCAATTGACATTGAAGAGGAATAAATATTGCTAGTTCTATAAGGCTCTGAGCTCCCTTCAATGATGAGACCAGTTAAATGAGAATTAAAATCCAAAACATGATTGAATTGATATTTTTTGTCAACAGCTTCAAGTGGCGGACAAGGCTGTTTCAATCTTTCACTGATTGCATACAACTGGAAAAAAATAGTTATATTATCTTTAAATATATAGAACAAATGCAAAAATGTATATTTACATAATTAATAAATAATATATGATTTACTGATTGAAGACACATAATCACCTGTATTACATTAAACTTGTAGGTTTTGGATTTTTGTAACAAATTTTCACCTTCTATAAAAAATTTTAAAGCCATACTCTGTAGTAGGAAAAATATATCATATGTGTGCATATCCAGAAATACAGCCAATTCCCTAGGCATTGCTTTCTTTAAATAGCTATATACTTCATTTAGGTAGACCTCTAAGCTTAGTCTACGTTTTTCTACAAAAGCTTCACACTTATTACCGATAAGTTTCTTTGGTGGCAATATATCTTTTTTAACATAATTCTCTGAGACAAGTTTATCATGAAGCTCAGAAAATTCATTGTACCTATAGAAATGCAAAAAATATAATTGACATTAATTTTTTCACATTACATCATGTTAATTATTTAAGACATAATTTTAATATTTCTCAATGTATAAAAGCAATATGTGAATACATATGAATACACACATGAGAGTATGAAATAAGAGTTTATCATTAAAATTTATCACACAAGTTAATTTATATCACACTTTAGAACAAGCTGTAAGGTTTAAATAAGAATAAAGTAAACACATTTATCACCTTTTTGATAAATTCAGAAGGACACAGAAGTACAAATTTGTTCAATTTTCTATACCATGTAGGAAATACAAATCAAATACTACCACCGAATAATTTTTTCGATGAGAAACAATATAGCCATTAGAATTTAATACATAACCAAAATTCTTTTTAATTATGAAGAAAAAATAAGAAACTACGTCACGATACATGAATCAGAAACACTCACCTGTGTTTTACTGTCCATTTGATCGAAGCAATCCTAACCTCGATACAATAATAAGTGATACCGACGACAGTGACAGCTGAAGGTATCTTAATGTGCACATTTTCCTGGTTCAATAAAAGACACGCCATTCTTGCAAAACGTTTTGGCAATCGTTGAGTATAGACGTGACAAGAGTTGTCGCTGGCTGTCGATTGGACCAAGAGGTTATCCCGGATCGAGGCGAGAGCTGTCAATATCAACTGTTTTGTATCAGAGGGAGGGACGCCTCTTATCCGTTTGGTGCATCGTACTCTTCGTGAATCTACCGAGTTGCTTTTTTTACTGGTCCTTCGTTAAGAATACAAGAAGATTTTAATATACAAATGTTCATGATTCATAGTACATTTGGAGTAGAAAAACGTATACCGTGCTACCACCTTGCGATCAAATTAAATACTGACCTGAAACGGACCGTATGCTCTACTATTCTTTCTGACAGGGGTTCTCAGATTTTTTTATTTTTAAGCTGCTTTCATATTATAACATGTCTTGCATGACATTTGATAATACATATTGATTAAAATTTTCGCTTATTTGTTATCAAATATATTTTTTCTAGCATTTATCTTATTGGATATAATGGAATATTTTTAGTTATCTTTTATATACATTATGTAAACATTTAATAGATTATAAATATCGTATTATCAACAAAATGCTATTTCTACTATAATAATACGAAAAAGAACATGTACATAATTTATTATGTAAAATTTTAAATAACGCTTACGATGTTAAATATTACAATGCAATATTAAAGGTTCGAATAATATTACATTAATCACAGTATATTATATGCTTGATGATTTATAGTGCTATAGATAATTAGTCATGTTCTTGATAACGAAGATCGAGTTAAATATTTACTTTCATTATCGCTGTTAAAATAACGCATTCTTTTTATTCTCAATAACCTTCTAAAAGTGTATAAAATTAAATTTATAGCAAAAAAATAGTTAACATATCAAAAAAGTTATTACATTAATTATTAATTAATAAATTGGACATTTATGTACATATGGTTTATTCATATAACATTAATTCATGACACGATTTTTAAAGATTCATAGATTTAAAAGATCGCCTTGTTACCTCGTAGTGACAGGTCGTGTTGCTATCAAATGGACGAACGCGCCCATTCACGGTGGTTCTCATTGGTGACAACCTGTTGCTGCAATGGCGTAATCAGAATTTCGTCGACACGGCTTGTGATCAATGTCCATGTCCACCATTAGCATTCTAATAGAACGCATCCTTTTTCCAATGAATCACGCTATTGACTTTCAATGGGACTTCTGTAATAGAATATTCGAGTCATTTTCCTGCCTATTGCATACATTAAGACAAGAAATAAATCGGATTGAATTTCGATACACAAATTTTCTCTCGTTCCTATATTTAGTTAACATATATTTCCCACTTGACGTATTTTAGTGATGTGATAAAATAAAATGTTATTCACCGAAATTCATTTTATATTCGAGCATTATATGTCAGGCATTACTAACTTAATAACTATGTTTTGCGTACTGTATATGTAGCATGAAATTTGTATAGAGTTATCATTATCTATTCAGGAAAGTATTTACGTATTATCATATGTAACACTAAACTACATAAATCGATGAAGATGAAGAACAAAGAACAAAACCAAAGATAAAATATTTTTATATTATTAATTTAAATATTTATTTTTACATTAAATTGTCTTTATAATATAGGGATAAAATATTTGAAAAAATATTCTAGATATATGTTAAATACATTAATATATTCTTATTTCGATAATATAGTCACGTAGGAAAGAATCCCACACATCTGCAAAAGAACCGAATAAAACTATTAATAGCTGCGTCAGCTGTTGCTTCACGATCTTCGAATACCATGAATCGAGCACGTAACTACTAATCACCATCCAATATCGATTCTCCAACACTCCTGTATCCTCTTAAGAAGTTCTCCGAAGTAGTTTTGGATTCTAAAAATAGACAACACTTTTTGCAAAGTGGTATTACTACCAAGCATTTCTGCGTTTACTCCGTCGACTTAAATTGGAAATTTACTTAAATAGTATCTATACTAATATAACCTACTTTTCTGTAACGTTTAGTCTGTACGTTTTATACTCCATCTTTTCTATACTCTATCTTTTCTGTACGTTTATATATTCCACATTTAGTAAAAAAATAATCAGCAGAAATTGTCATCGTTGACCGAAGTTCTTGTTAAATTTGTTTATACGTATATCTTTTAGGTTAATGTTGAATCAAGTTTGCTCTTCTCAGTTAATCTTGTTCTGAATTATATCCCATGCAATGTAAAGCATATACGCGGCACTGTGTCTTCAGAGGACGTTTACAGAGGGGATCTGAAAGGAATACCTGTGAGAACTAAGATAGAGTAAGCGAAACGGTATAAATCGCATAAAGCGACTGACGCGACAGGGAATTTTCTTTCCGGTAAGATATCGGCGTGTTTACGCCACTGCAAATCGGTGGATGCTGCGTCAGGAGCAATGGCGGCACTGGCTTACCTGGCCAGTACCTATCCTCCTCCCCTCCTGTTCGTACCGTCGTCACGTTCCTCAGGGCAACCCAACGAACCTGTTGCCCGTTCTCATCCAGTGTCGTGTCGCTTTCACGACGATCGTGCGCGGTTCATTGCGGTTGTTCTTCTACTTTGAAAGCTGACCGCTACAACGAATTCGTCTACGAAATTTTGAAGGATTCGTTTCGTGTCTTACGATCTTCACTGAACGTTATCTTCCCGGAGGAGTTTCTTCTTTCTTTCCCAGCTGGTGCACACAATTTTACCGCGTCTCATCAATCGATTCGGTGACCATGTATGATGACTTGTGAACGCCATGAGTGAAATTATCCAAGCGTTATGTTTTCATCGGACGATCCAGTAACTGATACGATTGGCAGTTCGTCGTGGCGCGCGTGCCTTGCGTGAAGTTTGGGAAACTTCTTTTATGTGCATCATGATCGGTAAACTAAGTACTTCGAAGATGACGATTCTCCGCGAACGGAATTATCGACTGGTTTCCTTGAGAATGGATGAGAGTGTACGCGGACTAAAGGAGACTTTAAGGATTGCACTGTAATACCAGCCTCGATGCCACCGTGGAAAGCGATTTCCTTGTCTTACATTGGCGTCTCTCTTTACCTGATGTCAGTGATGATTTACGAGCGCTGTCAGTGAAATTTTTAGATGGATGCAGTGATCGATAGAAAGGAACGTTTCATGATTTGATCGCTTGCGAATCCAAGTTTGGTATGGAACAAAATTTAAATCTCTTCGATTGTGAAATGTCAGTCAAAACTTTTACACTTTGAAGGATTATTGTGTTCCGTTAATTAAAACGAAACGTTACGTATAAAAGTTTCCAAGGGATGCATACTGTCTATTAAATATGATAAATTTTCGATAATGACTTATATTTCAAGTGTTCAGTTTCAATGGGTGTGTTTACATATCATGATTGGTATTTTCGTGGGAAACTACAAAGTGATATCAATTAAAATTTATTCTTCCTTCTGTATTTGAGAAATCGATATTTTCATGTCGATAAATTAGATATGCTTTTTAAAATATTTATATTCAATCATGTAAAGCATAAACTTTGAATTTTCTATTGTAATATCTTATTTACGATTTTCTATTTCGTTCGAACGATGTAATATTGAATGTAATCGATAATATTGATCGATTTATTAATGAAAACGCGTCTTAAAAGAAAATATCTTTCCACAATAGTCGAGTGATATTCGGCAGGTTTGCATGTCTTACCAAAAGAGTGCATTTGTGCACGCGTGAAGTGCAGTGAAATAAAATACTGAGTGAATTGCGCCGATTGTCTTTGGGCATCCATTATTGTACATTTCGGCCTACGTATTGGAAATTTAAAACACGGTAAGTTTGCATATACAAATTAACAATAATGTGTGTGGTTTAATCAGAATAGAAATTAAAAATTAAATAAACTTTTGAAATATTTAAAAATGTAAAAGTAATTAATCATAAATATACAAGATAATGAATTCTAATTTATTTTCAATTTTTCGAAGGTGAAGTTTCGTACATTTATAACTTGTGTTTATCCACCGAGTTAACTCTGTTGATTATATAACCAACGTTATTTCGTTCTCTATGTTATAATTATCGATAAGTACTCCGTTGATATATATATATATAGCTGTCGTTAAATGTGTCAGTTAATCACTAAAAAGATAAATGATAATATGAAATATAACCGGGATGCAATACTTTTATTCTTATATTTTTTCCTACATATATATCATTGAAAACTATTCCATTTTCTCAATTTCTTTATTTTATTTCCTTGGATAAATATTTTCCTCATTCTACTAATCTCATTCGTTTCTTCGTTCATAACCTAACCTTCATGTTTTAACACGTAACGTCATAAATGATAATCGTTCGATCGATGCATATTGATTTGTCAGTTCGTAAATTTCTGAAAAATGAGCGAAACGTTTTGAAACACGTTGAAAGTATCGTGATTCAAAGGAAATCAACGCATGACAAAATATCGAGATATTTAGCAAAGCGTGCGACGGCCTCGTGACTCATAACCTCGAGAGAACGACTCTTGGGCAGGTAGGCATTTCAGTGGTGGGCGTACTCTCGAATTCTTGTCGTGTCGTTAGCACTCAAGCGTACTAAGGAAACCATTATTTGATCATTGATTGTAAAAAGAAAAAGCTTTTTTAGACACATTATTCGAGATTGATATATTTTGTCAGGAATACAAAAGTGGCTTCATTTGCACATATTACAAATAATTCTGTTAATGAAATAGCATCAAAAATTTATATTTTTTAAAATAAATTTTGAACGAATATTTGTAACTTTTTAATATTAACTATCCTTAGTCTTAATAAAATTTATTACAATTGTTGACACTTGATTAACTTTCGAATAACAAATTTTTAGGAGTTAATGCGTTCCTCGCGTATATCTGCATTCAAATCTCCCGCAATTTTTCCCAACCTCTTCGATCAATTGGTCTCATACAAATCCCAAATCTTTTTACATCAAAGCAAAAAGGGAAAGGGTAGTTCTTTATTTACAAATTGAATCACTCGATTACTTTGGCACTAAAATTTACCAAAGTTGAGCAAGTAGAATTAATCTCTTTGGTTTGTATGCACGTGTATATAAACGTATATGAGGTGTGTTTGTGAAAAATAACAACAGTACATTTCTCAGTAGGGGCGAGTTTCTGACTACGCGCGTACACACACGGAGAAAACGGTGGGAGCGGATAACGAACAGGAGGACGAATGCGGAGGATGCTGGCTGCCGTGAAGCCGTTCGTCCAGGCAGAAGCTGAGACCGCAAGTAGAGGTGAGTGGCCGCTCTCTTCTCCTTGGAATGTTGCGTCGCCTCTCACGTCTTCTTACCGAAGAATGGACTTTATCGCTTTTGTACGAACTACTGGGGACCAGTTCCGATCACCACTGATAAATTCGTGGTTGTACAGACGTCATTAGGTTTCCGTTCTTTGACCAATTTTTTTTTCTTCCTCCTTCTTTGTCTTCTGTGGCTATTTTCAGATAGTGCCGTATCGGTATCATAAGGTTTCCTGAAACATTTTGGCGCAACAGTTAATTGATTCACGAGAGGAATTTAGGTCAAATTAATTCGCTTTCGAGGAAGGCATTTTATTAACATTCTTCCGACGGTCTATACCACGAGGATCGTAAATTAATTTTCAAGTTTGATCAAATCCCAATTAATTTTGAAGTGTATAGCGACTATCTGAAAAAGAGTGACACGTAACTCCAAGCTTTGGGTCGTAAAGTATTTATAAAGATGAGATTATCGTAACTAATTTTCAGGCTAATCATATGTAGCAAATAACGAGAATTCTGTGCATAAGTAACGCGTAATAAGATTATATAAACATAATGAAATACAATATGATAAATTTACTTGAGGAAATGAATCTTTCGTTATGCCAAGTGAAGATACAGTTTTTATAATTGAGATTGTGAATAATAAATATTTGAGAGTTTGAAACTAAACAAACAGCATAAGTAACAGTAACTAGAGTGTGAAATAAAAAATTGTCTAGATCAAAGTAGGTATCTCCTAACAATTTTATAGCAGTTCTTACCAAAGCACAATGTAGGAATTTTCTTTATTTCTTCCAAGCTCGATGAAAAACGAAAATTGCATAACGAGCCTTAAGTTACATCGTGGAACAGACCTCTCTGTCTACGTATTCGTTGCAGCTGTAGTTTACGCTTGGAAATTTTTCTTCTTTGCCACGGGGAGAGATTTCGTTTCGAGAGTCTCTTTCTTCAAAGGGGTTCGAAGAAACGCGCTTCTTGTCACTTATCCTACATTCTTCTACGAAACAGAGATCGCAGGAATGATAAACTACGAACAGAAGTTGATGAATAAGAACTCGGTTGAGCTGACTTTGAATCGTGTCAGTTGCAAGAGAATACGAGGCTCGTCGTAAAAAGAACGTAACAGTTTCTTCTTCCAAAATAATTTATTAGCGTTGAACGTTTCTGTGAAATTAGAACAATTCCTTATTACGAAAAGGTATCAGTGAAATCCAATGCAAATAGTATATTTATAAATGTATTCATAAAATTTTGCAATTATGGAGAAAACATATTGCAAATATTTTTTGAAACATTTGTTACATAATGAACAAGTAATGTTTAGTCTACTCACAATAATAACTTCGGTCTTTTTTTAAAATCTTTAATCTGTAAATTATTATTCTTAAAAAATTATTCCTTACTCCTTATATGTTATAGCATAGCTACGCAAAATCATAAAAATTAAATTTTAATCCTTGTAATTTCTACTCAGGGTTATTAATCGAAGCTTGAAGTTTTTAAAAATTTTCATTGGAGAAACATTGTTGCATTTGAATACTCGTGCGTTTTGCGTGGTTACTGCTTATCCCTTAAAGAATGCAGAAAATATAAACAAAAAATTTCGTTTCATTGTTGCATTAAAAATAGTATTTATGTGATATTACTGCATTTTTGCTAAAAATAAGATAGATATAATCTTTTTAATGTTTTACGCATCAGACCTTTATTTTGCATTCATACCTTTCTCCATAGCATACACTTGCTATAAACTTCGTTCACATTCACCTAAAGTCACATTTGCTATATTGCGAACTGCGTGCATGGATTCAGGGTCATTTGTCGAATAAACGCATGGTACGCGGACACTGACAAGCAGTTTGCTGAATGTATCATCTTGTCGGTAACACGTATTCAAAGTTGTTCCTGCAAGTTGTTTCCAGTTAAGTAACTTTAACAAGAAAAGAATACAAATAATTTCCATTAAAAAGATTATCACAGAAATTCCAATAAGAATCTCGTAATGTCACCATATTGAATCCTGATTTGCTTAAAAAGATTAATAATCGATTATTAAATCAAGTTCGTTTCAATTAGTGGCAGTACAAAGTTGACACAATTAACGTCCAGGTTAGCAACCGGCTTAATACGTATATATATGTACCAAACTTCACTCTACCCGCTGCCAACTTCGACTTTCAATATATCGCATAACCAGAATCTTTATTTAAGGTAGATTATCAGACATCTAGCGCGAGATGATGTAAGGAATCATCATTTCTCTTTATCGACAATCTGTTTTATCGTCATCTCATGGCTAGTTCATCTCTTCGCATCAAATCCCTCAGAGCAATTCTTTTTAATACTCGGTCGATTGAATTAACTTCCATCGATCGTTTCCGATTTTATCGACGAGATCCTCGAGTGGGTTTAACGGGACAGCTTGTTGTAGACAATCAGGCGAGAGTTGGTTTCAGCGGCTGCGTATTCTTATCGGTGTCCGGCGTGTCCGTGTCGATGGCGTGCCACGTAATCGCCTTTCGCGGCTGACCGCACCAAGGCGATAATGTGCTTCGACAGGGCAGCATGGCAATTTTTCTATAGAGCGCGTTACGACGTGTTGCAATTCAAATTAGAGGCGAAGCGCTCGAACAGTGCCGCGCACCGATTACGCGGTAGATATGAGAAGCACAAGAGGTGTGGTGTTCATAAAGCAGAGCTGACATTCGAGGTGACGAATTGCATGATTGAAGAACATCACACGCGAGAGATGACCGACGGATGGTATGGGATGCGAGTTTACAGAGCTTTTAGGTTAGCCAAGTTCGGCGGTAGAAATATTAGGCTAATATAAAAGGAAACGGAGATAGTTTCGTCGGTAACCAACGAGATGTAGTTGCACCGGTTGATGGTGCAATGGTGCGGATATTTGAATCATGAATGAAATAGTGAAATCTTAATTTTATGAATTTAGGTGAAACGTGTTTTCCTGAAGATTTATCAGATGAATTATGCATGCACATGGAGATTAAGTACTTGAATCTCGATTATGTAAATTCTCCTTGCGCGTGAAAGGAATTACATACGCGATCAGCCAAGTAATTATCCTGTAACGTTTGACAGGTGTGTATTTATGATTAGAAAAGGGAGTACGAGGGTATGAGTACATAGAGTTCAGTTTTACCGATCTTGTTTTTCATTTATTTTTTAACATGATTATACAAATACATAATTCGTTTCGTAATTGTGATGTAACATTCTAAAATAGAAGATTTAAATCCTGTTTATAAATCCGGTTTAATAAATGAATCATAAATTAAATCTACATAACCTATTGAATACGTTTGTATAATACACACATTCTTTTCCCCGTTCCTTTCGATAGCACATATATCGTCCCCCATTCCCCCACAATCGACTCCATCATCATCTCCCCTCCACCTTCCCCCAACCGACCCACTTGCTTGGCTCATCCTCCATTCCTCCGCGCAAACTTTCCCCCGCCCGAAAAAATCGGACGATTCCCACGATCGCGCGCATAGTTTGGCCCGGAACAAGAGGAAGAGCCAAACTCTCTCTCTCCGGATCTCTTCTTCCGCCACGGGGGTGCGCGTCGACAATGCAGCCTCCGCAAATTCAACGCGTTCATAGCCAGACAACTCACCGTCTCGTTTCGCTTTGATCTCGCGACCGAGCCGCATTCCTCTTCCCTCTGCCTCGCTCTACGCGCCTGCGCGTTTCCCAATCTCCTCGAGCTATCCACGCGTATATATACCTGCGCGTGGCTCAGATATCCTATGACTAAAATGGGAGGGAAATCGCAGGCAAGTTTGCACCTCGTTACACTTCTATGGGTTCGTCTTCGCCTCTTTAGATGCGCGTTGATTTATCGGTATAGTCAAAATGATTGGTGCGTTTTTCTACGAGTTTTTAAAATTGATGTTACATAGTATATTAGTTTATATAGAGTTTATGTAAGTGTAATATACTGGGTCTATCAGTTTCGATTCTAATTTATATTTTCGTGAGGTTATAAGGCTCCTTGGTAATCTTTAGTAACTTTGGTAATTTCCAATCAATTGCATGCTGTTATTTACTTTGAGTTAGACTATTAGACTATTATTATTACTACTATTATTATTTAAGTTAGACATATGATTCCAGTACATTTTTTTTTTAAATAACGATAAATATTTTATTAAGAATATTCAATGTTTTTGAGACGATTTATTTAATATTTCCTATTAAGCATTTTTTATACTCGGAGATCTCTTTATATGGATTTGAAATGAGGTTAGGTTTAGAGATTGTGATTTCTTGTAGTCTTAAAATGGAATCTTGCGTTTGCAACGAGTAGACGTATATTTAGGTGCTATAACGTAGAAGTAAGGAATGATGGGAATAAATTTGAGTGGGTCCACACATAATACATAATTTATAAATCTGTATCTCTAAATTTGAACATCTTTATTTACTTAAAATTAAAATGATTTTTATCGAATTTCGAAATATCCCTAGACTTTATAGTATCAAACTCCCCGACAATAGGAAGCATTCGCACATCCCTTGTCGTAAAGTTACGTGACATTGCTAGCCTGACGAATAGTGATGTATTACCTCTGCTACAAATGGATGTAACAGAGTCACGTTGAGATGTTAATAGAAATTGCAAAAGACACAAAATTGCTTTTGATTGATTTTAATGCTCCTATCACATAGAGCCGTGTAAACGTCACGTGATTGAAATAATATCATAATGGCTGCAGTATTAATCTCCATTATTCAGAATCTACCTTGTCATCTCTTTTGTTTATACCAACCAAAGCAGCGCACAGTGTAAAATTTAAATTTAGATTTAATCAAACTACATCTTGCAATTTCCAATTTAATGATCTCATCGAGGAGAAAGGGAATAAAGATGGACCTCTAAATATCTATTAGAACTACTACGTGATAAAATTCATCATTGTCAGCACACAGATTCCTTTTCAAGCATGGAATACCATTAGATTGAAACACAGGATCCATAGATATCGAAATTGATGGCAAGACCGGAACTAGCGAGAATAGGATCTGTCAGGCCCTCTAGTGACGAGTAGCGCAGGTGTTACCGCGATGGGTATAGACGAGGTTCTCATACATTTCTATTTCCACATTTTTCCCGCAACGAGGTTCGCCGTTACAGTCATATCGATTCGTACCATTCGCTAAATTGGATGTTCCAACCCTTTCCACCAATTAACTGAATTAGCAAACCTTTTTCTTTTTCGCTTTATCGATTTCATCGAAGGTACTCGAAATTTGAGCGAAAAGTGAATTTTTCCCGCACTTTGCTAAGTGGATCACGATGACTAGGCACTGACGCAACGAATTTTCATTTATTAAAATGTAACTCATCACGTGGATTGCAAATTTAGATGATACTGATCAGGCCTGTAAAGAGGTCTGAAATACGAACATCAAATGTCAAAATTCGAGGTATATAAAATCTCTGGAAGAATATTTGTAGCTCTTAATCGGTCAATGCTCGAAATAAGACTCCTTGACATTTCAAAAGGGTGTGGATTCGAAGGCTGTTATAGACTGGATTAATTTTGGAAGCTGGAATTGGGAAAGCATCGATTCCTCCAGTGGACGATTTTAAAACGGACGAAAAGGTCAAAATAGCGGTAGCAAGGTGGAATATAAAATTTGTTGGAATTCCTGGTGAAAACAGGTAATAGGAGAATGTGTAATAACCTAAAGGTTAGTTTGGCGACTAGGAAACAGGTTTTGAACTGGTGTCCAACTTAATGCTTGGTTCATGATTCATCAAGACTACATGTGACTGTTGCTATATAGTGAGTGAAATGAGGGATCAGAAAGACAGTCACCTTTTAAAATTTAATTTATTACCTCCAATCATCTAAAAATCAAATTAACTACCTCAATAATTAATCAACAGAATGTGAAAAAAGACATAGACTAGTTTGGAGACATAGACTAGTCCAATAGGCTGTCTAAAATTCACGCAAGATTTGAATTTGGCGCCATTTGTGCGGTAAAGTGTTACCAATGAAGAAAAAATGATACTAAGTATACTTTATGTTGTATACTTTATGAATTAATAAAAAATGTGTAATTTTTAATGTGTTTTCTATCAGTATTACTTCTTGCGTGAATTTTAGGACACCCTCTATTCGACGAATGCTTACATTGTCGTATGTATTGCAGACAGCGCATGCTCTTCAAAAGTATACGTCTAAAGCTAGAGAGGTCTCGAGACGACCTAGGTTCATGGTGGCCACTTAACGGTCGAAGCTTGGGAAAATTCAGAACGTGTTTCTCAGATGAGTCGACAACCCAAACAACCGTTATAACCAAGGTCTCCATCAACCTGTAGTCGTCTCCTCAATAGTTAGCAGGTGCAATGTCAGCTGGGTCTGTGACGATCGAGTAGTCACCCTGACCAGAGTTAAGGCAAATAATATTTAAATAGAATTGAAGATTCAACAGATTGTAAAGGCAGACCACCTTATTATTATAAATTCAAAAGTAGTATTAAAGTTCTCATAAATTCGATTTAACACATAGCAACAAAAAATTGAATTTCTTTTACTTTATATCTAACTGTACGCTTCGAATATATTGCTCGATAATTCGAATTGTTGCTCCTCTCAATTTCCTCATAATATCCTATTCCAACAATAAGTATAGTGTAATAATGGCAAAATATAGGAATGAAAATCAGAAATACAGCGAAACATCGCCAATCTTCCAACGAGGAATTTTAAAGCGGAATTTTAATGGATTCTAAATGAAGTGTTGTATTCACAAGCAAGAATACACCTAATACCCGTCTATTTGCTACAGAGGCATGTCACGCTGAGGAAGTAAATCGAGCGAAATTTCATTCGCAGAATGTGAGGTTATGGAACACTGGAAAGAGAACTTACAATCGGATACTTCACGCTAGATCTTACACACCTCGGGTGAGTCATCACAAGCTCCATCTAACGTCAGCCAATCTTTCTCGCAGCCCCATTTAGCGACTGTTCCTTAAAATGAACATTCAAGACGGAACACATTGTATGCAATAAATTTCATTCGATGCCAATAAGAGCAAGGAGAAGAGTAAATGGAAGACGAAGAAGAAGTTAACTGCACGGAAACTTGTCTTTCATCGAAGATAAAAGCCCGACCCCGTGTTTCGCTACGAGCACGGCATGGAAATCCTCGCTGCACCGTGTTCCCTGCGAAACGTCCATTACTCTCGTTCATTCGTTCCATTCGCTTTCTCCTCGCCAGTGCGTTTATTCCGCTCGTGCTCACGCGCATACCTTCTGCGCCGCAGCGACGTTCTTGCGCTTCATTCGCTTTCCGACCGCAGTGTCGGCCGGTTCTCCAGCGTTCGTGCTAATACAGAAGAACGAATGGAGTTCGTTACGCGTCGCGACACGCTTGGTACGAAATCAACAGCCAATACAGAATACAGGGAACAGTAATACAGAAATAAAAGTATTCGAAGTCGAAACCAAGCCACGAAAAGTCAATATACAGGCAGGAAAAATAGAAAGAATCGGGTTTGAATGGAATATAATGAAGTTAATCAGTGTATGTTCGAGGATAACCGTGGAGCTTTGTGCGTCGCACAGCTTCTGACATTTATTTCACTGCGCATGCGCGCGTGGCAGTCGTGTCCTTTGAAACTTTCTATTGACTAACAGTTATTTGTCATCAGCATCTTTATCTTCTGACTTAAGATTGTACCAGCCTCGCTACAAATTAATAGCATTAAAAAATGGACAATTTACACTAATGAAATTCTGTAGAACGAATGGGTTTTTGAAATTAGTTTGTTAAATTAATATGGGTTTGAAGGTATATTAAAAGGCTGAAAGGCTCATTTACATGTATAATTACGTTCGTTTAATTTTTAGAAAATGTAGATGTATCTAACAATAAATGCTGGGTCCCTCGAATCGTAAATGTCCCCTTAATTGAGGATGGTATTTCTTGACAAAGTCCCTTTATGGTACCCATGAATTCTCTGCCTTCTCATCAGTGAATAGGATTGTAAAATAAAATGCACGGAGGACTTCTATGCACTTTCCCAGCGCAGGTACCGAAGATAGGCATGCTGATTGGTTTTCATTGAGCGCAAGTAATTACCATTCGGTATGTTATCTAGGGTATCGCAGACACCCTGATACGAGTGCTCATGGCGCGTTTCCATGGGGTTGGTTGACAGTATCTACTATCTAGGGCTGGAAAAAAGTCTCCAGAATAATACAACAATAACATTCTAACACATTTTATTGTTTCTGAGTAAGCCTTCATAAAATCTGTTTGGTATGTAATATAGTAAACTGTCGATATATGTATTGATATATGACTATATCGAAGTATATGTACCGCATAAAACCTTAACAATACCCGATACTATACCGAAATAAAAGAAAGCTATAAGACCTCTAACTAAAATCGATATTCTCATTGATTTCAGTTCTCCATAACTGCCATAGGAAACTATAGTTTTTTGAATCTCTTCCAACAGCCAGAATTGATATCGCAGTATATATTTTTTAATCCTTTAATCTCAAATACTCAAATAGATTAGAATAGAAGCCAACATTTTTCTTCAAATTTTACAATATTCAATTTCTTGTACGCTTTCAAAGTCATCGATTTTTTCATACAAATTTTGCTTTATTCAATGATTAAATTGGATGATCAAGACGTTTGGACGATTTGTGATTCTTCCAATATTTTTTTTAAATATCATAACATTTCATAAGAACATGGTGGTAATGGAATGCCTTTCTTGCAAGCTGCAGGCTGCGAATCACGGATTCCCTAGGCTGCAAGGGACCTTGGGTTGAAACCGTTCCAAGATCAGGATGTTGGAGATAGAAGTTAAACCGCATAGTCCGGTACTATAAGCAATATTGGTTTAAGTAAGATTAAATTTCGGTCCTGGCAAGCAGTACGCCTTTTCCTCGATAAATATAGCTTGGAAATTGAAATGGAATTATGGATCTTTTGCCACAAAAAGGTAAAGCCATATTTATTAATTCTTCATTAGAAATAAGACAAGTTTAAAAGAAAATTGTTTTCTCTTATTTTTACATAATTTATTCAGCCCCTTCACGAGCAAGAGCTTCGGCAGTCTTGAAACGATTCTCCGCTTAACTCACTAGCGCCACCACGGCTCATATCTCCGATAAACGTCTATCGTTGGTATCGTATACATCGTGGAATTATTTTCTCGTTTTACTGACATAATCTTAGAATTTTCTTCTTCCTACATGTGTCATATTGTTTGCTCAATTTTATTTTCGCTGTTTTTTCTCTTTTTTTGATATAATTTGCCAAAAAAGCACTTCTCTTTCCTAAAAAGAATATCAAGTAGTTTCTTAAGTTCCAACTTTGCTTTTCGAATTCGTCACGAATTTGAGAAAGTACTATTACTATCTATTAGCTTCTTTATTGTTCAACAATCTTAATTATTTATTTATTATTATATATTACCTGTGAAAAAAAGAGGAACAATAATTGGAGCAAGAATAACTGGAGGTTATAGGTTTTTAAAGTGAATTTTCTCATTAACACGACGTTTCTGTCGCAAATTTTTTCCCGATCCTGAATACGTGACAAATCGAATTCAGCGAAACGATCGGCTGGCAGTTAGAATGTCACAAAGTGTTACGTCTCCGACACACTGACAACGAAAGAGACCTCGTTTTGCAATCGCAGCAGATGCGGTCACTTTCACAAGTGCACTCGTTCCAAAGTCGATCACGGGCAAATGCCCGATGCAGTTTCTCTTCGATTTCCACAACAGTTAATCGTCCAAAATTTCGATGACAGTTAAAATTCACGACGAATAATTGAAATCGAATTTATATTCAAATATATAAAATAAATAGTATTTAAAATTATTTTTTTCCCTGATGATTATGCTATTTATTTCATTACTACTTATTTTAAAGGAGCAGAAGAATTTTAATTCTTCTTCGTATTTTTAGCGATTTTTGAGTTTCGATACATTTTGTATGGAGTTTTGTGATTTGAGAATTTCAAGTGTCGAATATATTTCGGTTTGGGTTAGGTTTCTAAAACTTTCCTTTGTTCATTCTTGCGTTTCTCTTTGAAGCACCCGGCTTTCTGTGATCAAGACACATCTCTGACTTGCAATTTTTCACTGAACACTTCAATTTATATCAGGTACTTACTCGAATTTCGAAAATATTTGTTAAGCAGTAACATTAGCTTTTACTAATACAATAATAAATATAGTAATAAAAATTCAACTAAAATCACAAACATTCGAAACCAAAATTAATTTTACATTTTGACTCTAAACTCACCCTCTTCACTCCCATTACCTACCAATCCACCAATCCCTCTAAAATTGCACACCTACACTCAAACCTCTCGTAACCCACCATAGACCAGGCAGTATTACAATTACAAAAATCTCAAATTTAATTTCCCAATTTTATTTCACCGCCCAAATTTCAACCCTTGAACCAACTTCCGAATCCAACCCCCGGAAGCATTCTCAAAATTTAAACATACATCCGCGCACGTATGCCGCGCACGAGCGTTTCGAGTAAATTCTCGTGCGAACATCCGGCCGTCTGGGCCAATATACTCGGCATACGAGAGCCCTGAATTATTTATTCGTGCATTCGAGATGCCAGGAAAATTGGGAGGGCATTTTCCTGGAAATTATATCGAGTCACGTAATCCCGATCCTTTTATACGGTCGATAAGAGAAACGGAAGGAACTGCTGGAGGATGAAAGGGGTGGTAAAGGTTGGGTCTCGTTTTCATAGTTACAGCGATGGCTAGGTTTGCTCGACTGTTAACAGTCTCGCGACGTGTTTTCACCGACGGTTAAATTGTACGCGTGACAAGCAGGGCTATAAAAGCGAGGAGGAACGAGAAGCCCACCCCTGTCCGGAAATTATTCCTTGCTGCTGCTCACCGCAAAGTACCCTTTTAGTATCTCTACTTTTTGTACTTTTTGTCTTTTCTTCCCTCCTCCTTTATACCTGCGAGCTTATTTTTTTAATGATTTCCCTGGCACGACTTGTAATAGTGTATTATTAATAGAGGTAAACTCAGGGGTGGTACTTTGGACTGTTTTTGGAGGTTAGTTTATATATGTATGGATACTGTTTGATCGGCAAGTATAAAGAACAAAAGATGTTATTTTATTCTAAAATGTATATTTATTAAAAGCCAAATGAGGCTAGGAGTAAAGTATAAACTAAAAAACTAGAACCACTCTCAAACCCTAGTATACTATATTTTATTTAAATTAGGAGAATATAACATTAAAAGAGCTTTTGAGCCGACAGAATTTTGGGCCTAGAAAATTTGTAAAATTGGCATGAAACCTTCTGCCAATTTTGCGATTTTGTATTAGGCGAACATAACATTAAAAGAGCTTTCGAGCTGACAGAATTTAGGGCCTACAAATTTCGCAGAGTTGGCATGAAACCTTCTGCCAGTTCTGCGATTTTGTATTAGGCGAACATAACATTAAAAGAGCTTTCGTGCCGACAGAATTTTGGGCCTAGAAAATTTGCAGAATTGGAATGAAACCTTCTGCCAATTTCGCGATTTTATATCAGGAGAACATGACGTGACAGGAGGTCTGTCGCCGAGGCAGTTCCAAGAAATGACGTCATTTCCAAGAATTCTCAGGCAATACTTTTGCCGCCTCGAAGAAAAGTTTCTGTTCGATTTCGTGATTTTGTATCAGGAGAACATGATGTGACAGGAGGTCGCTCACCGAAACATTTCTAAGAATTCTCGGACAATACTTTTGCCATCTAGACGAAAAATTTTCGGCCGATTTCGCGATTTTGTATCAGGCGAACATCACATGACAGGAGGTCTGGTCGCCGAGGCAGTTCCAAGAAATGACGTCATTTCCAAGAATTCTCGGACAATACTTTTGCCGCCTCGAAGAAAAGTTTCTGTTCGATTTCGTGATTTTGTATCAGGAGAACATGATGTGACAGGAGCTCGCTCACCGAAACATTTCTAAGAATTCTCGGACAATACTTTTGCCATCTAGACGAAAAATTTTCGGCCGATTTCGCGATTTTGTATCAGGCGAACATCACATGACAGGAGGTCTGTCGCCGAGGCAATTCCAAGAAATGACGTCATTTCCAAGAATTCTCGGACAATACTTTTGCCGCCTCGCCGTAAAATTTTCGGCCGATTTCGCGATTTTGTATCAGGCGAACATCACATGACAGGAGGTCTGTCGCCGAGGCAATTCCAAGAAATGACGTCATTTCCAAGAATTCTCGGGACAATACTTTTGCAGCACGGCGAGAAATTTTCAACCGATTTTGTCTCTTTGTATTAGGGTAACATAACATGATAGAAGATTGCTCGCCGACCTATTCCATGATTTTACATCATCTCTAACAATTCCCTGGACAATCCTTTTTCTACTTTGCAGTACATTTTAATAAATTTACTTACCTTATACTTACCTTATACTTACCTTGCTTACTTACCTTCCCTTACTTGGATTCCTTCCCTTACTTACAAGGAGTGTGCAAGTTCTTCGGGTCACCGATTTAGTTGAAACTTTGCAGCTTTGTAGATATCATCATGCAGTTTAAGAAAATATATCATTTTAGCCGCAACTACTCAATAGTTTTTAAGATATTTGCGATTAAAGTTTTATTACATCATAAATTAAATATTTATTTCAAATTTGTTTCAAGTTGTAGCGTAACTGGAACGATCGAAAATTGATATACTGGAGGACCGGGGTTCGATTCCTGTCCATAGGGTTTGATCATTTTTTTTAAATATATTTTTGGTTTTGTATTTATTTTTCGCCTATGAAAACATTGTAAATACACAATTATAAATAAAATTTCTTAATAAAAGAAATTATTTTTTACGCTTTCTTATGGTAGTATATATTTATTACAAAATAATAAGAATATTATGCAAGAAAAATACTTTTCTACAGCAATCTTATTTACTACAGAAAATACAAAACTATTGCTCGTGTAAGTATTAATTATTAAATTAAACATTGTATAAGAATGTTGCCTATAATTCCAACTTTGCTGTGCAGCTATAAATGTTCATAAATTAATTAGAAAAGCTTGGAAATTTATTAATTTTCTACTGCCGAATAAATAAAAATTTTGCCGCCTGCGATCAGCGCCATCTATGATTTTGGACTATATGCTCGGAAAAGTGATAGGAATATAGAATAGACAAGGAGGTCGTCGAAGAGCTGGTCACGTGGTAGACAAAGACATAGAGGGGATAGAAAAGGATAAAATGGCTCCGGCAATGAAAAATTATTAATTACTCAATTTCCGTAAACAATTTGTGAACTTTTATAATTTCATTGTAAAGCTGGAACTTCAGGCTGCATTCTTATATAATTTTCGTAAAGAATTTAGCTCTAAATTGTTAGTTATTAATTTTTGTTTGATTGCGTCTATGATTTCGTAACGACGGCCATCACGATCTTCCGTGAAAATATTTAATACTAAACGAAACTAGAATCAAAATGTGATCAAAAGTTATATGAGAAGATTCGCAAGAACATTGTTTTTATAACGAGTGCATAAAGTTTCATAAATTAATTGCGTAAAGGATAGTAATTAATGAAAAAACAATGGCGTCTTCGACAATCTTCGACAACAATTCAAACACTGCGCAGAACAATTATTAATAATTAATTAATTTATATGGAAAAATATATTGGAAAGTTCTTAAAGGATTTGCCTTTACGATGCAGTTATAAAAGTTCATAAATTATTCACGGATATTGAGTAATTAGTGAATTTTCCATTGCCGATTTGATTTATTAAAATATATTCGGAGCACATAACCAGAGTTAGTAAACTG
>NW_016910327.1:345412-354913 GCF_001483705.2 Eufriesea mexicana
TTTTTAATAAGAAATTTTAATTACAATTCTTTACTTACAATGCAAAATGAATACAAAATAAAAAATATGTTGAAAAAACTATCAAACCTATAGGACGGGAATCGAATGCCGATCCTACACCATACTATATCAATTCTCGATCGTCGCCGTTACGATACAACTTAACTTGAAACACATTAGAAAGAAATGTATAATTAAGAAAGTAATAAAACTTTAATCGCAAATATCTCAAAAACTATTGAGTAGTTGCGGCTATAATGATGTATTTTCTTAAACTGCATGACTTTATCTACAAAGCTGCAAAGTTTCAACTAAATCGAAGGACTTGCACTCTCCTTGTTAGCTTAATTCCTCTTCATTTAAATATCATTTAAACAGATATTGCCCACTCTCTGTTTTCAAAGCCCAAAAGGAACACTGAAAGTTTACAAGAGATAGGAAATATCTTAAACTTTGTGCGTAGCTCTTAGCTTGGTATCGTTTCCCAAAGAATTATTCTTTGGGAAACGATACCAATTACCAGGTCTCACCACGAGGAGGTGGCTACGCATCGAGACCCGGCATGCGCCCTAGTGGCGCAGCCTGCTGGCGCTACCTGTATCAAAGGTACCCTAATCTAACTTGGAGCGAATTAAGTTAAAATGACTCTACTGACACTTTATTATATTTCGTGTCTTACAAAAGGGGTTTCGGTTCGGTATACTGAAACTCTACTGTCGCAACGCTAAGATATTTTCAAGTTCCCATAAAAATAGGGAATGAAATATCAAACACGCGAGCTAATAGAAAATCGCGACGCGCCCGAACGAGTTCGCGATTATTCGAAAGACCGACTAGCCTAGGCGATGTACTCCCGTGTACAGAGATAACTTCATACCTCGGCACCCTCCCGATCGGGCCTAGCTCAATTCCAGTCACTGTCGCACTCGCCAAGACTTACACGTGGACCAAGGATAGTCCCTGAACCAATGAAACTTCTAGTGTCAACGCGAGGGCCCTGCTGGGCGGTTGCCGGCCAAGACAGACACTTCGCATCCCAGCCACACGGGGTAGAACTTAATCATCCCTGTGGTCTAACCGTAGATGGTACTAGTCCGTCAGCCAGCATGTGCCCGAGCCCCAGTCGCGTACGACTTAGGCAGCGGACCGCCCCGTCGAGGTCAGAAGACGCACTGATCCGAGGGGGTCACCCTGGAACCCGATGCATGACGAGATTGACAGTGACTGGAAATGAGTGTCGGAGACGAGTCGTGAGGATGACTTACGAAGCATGTACTTATCGAGTACACGAGAGCACGTCGCGTAGGCTAGTCGGTACTTACGAACGATCGCGATTATCGCGAGAACAATTATGTTCTATTTGCTAAACGAGGGGGATAAGAAAATGATAGAGAATTTATAAATTTCGCTCCAAGTTAGGTAGCTTACCTTTGTACAGATAGCGCGCACATGATACTTAGTCTATGGATCTATCTTATGATTACTTAAAAGTAAACGCACGCATCGTTCATTGATGTGTCGCAAACAGAATCTTGAGAAACCTAAAAGCTAAAACAGAATATATTATTGTTAATATGTAGCTGAAAGGAAAGGGATTAGTACGAGGAAACCATCAAGGATAATAACCAAATGGAACGAGCAAGCCAACGACGAGACCTGAGCAACATAACTACGAGACAGAAACATTCCAACGGTGAGATATAAACATACCAACGAGGAAGCGCTCGAGTATTATACGAAATACTCGAACGCTCTAACGAAAACAAATCGAACGGAAGTCGTAAAATTTGTGAAAGGAAAGATTTAGCCAACGATGAGACATAAGTAAACCAACGACGAAGCATTCGAATATTATACGAAATACTCGAATGCTGAAACAAAGACACATAGAATGAAAAAAATAAAATCTGCAAGAAGAAATTATTGTTAAATTATTTAAGAGAGTGGACAATGGCCACTGAATAGCCATTGATCTAGCCAACGATGATATACAATACAAATAAACCAACGACGAAGCATTCGAATATTGTACGAAATACTCGAATGCACAAACAATGAAAACTAGAATGAAAGAAATAATATCTGAAAGAAGAAAGATAATTAAAACCTGAAAGAAAAAATAATTAGTACCTGAAAGAAGGAATTATTATTAAATTATTCAAGAGAGTAGACAATGGCCATTGAATAGCCATTGATCAAGCCAACGATGATATACAAATAAACCAACGACGAAGCATTCGAATATTGTACAAAATATTCGAATGCACAAACAATGAAATCTAGAATAAAAGAAATAGAATCTGAAAGAAGAAAGATAATTAAAAGCTGAAACAAAAAATAATTAGTACCTGAAAGAAAAATATTAACGCGGACCTTCCGAAGTCGAAGCGACAACTGGCTCGAGCCTGCACGCGGGCCCCTTATATAGCGGCGGCCGGGCGAAGATCGGCGAAAATTTCCGAACTTTACCGATTCCTTTAAGAGTTACTTTTCCGCTGTATAACTAATAATTTATTAACTTTCTTGACTTTTATCGTTAATATACGTTGCAAACTATTTGTTATCGACAATTTTAATTTGTTATTAACAATAAATTTATTAATTTATTAACTTCTTGTAAGTTCCGAATATATTCTAACACAAATACGTCGTTTGTTTAAGTAGTAGGCAATAATTTATTAATTTTTTCA
This sequence comes from Eufriesea mexicana, assembly GCF_001483705.2. Lineage (NCBI taxonomy): Eukaryota > Metazoa > Arthropoda > Insecta > Hymenoptera > Apidae > Eufriesea > Eufriesea mexicana. The sequence goes on from NW_016910327.1 coordinate 348,103, forward strand.
CTTTTATTATAAATATACGTTGCGAGCAATTTGTTATTAACAATATTAATTTGTTATAAACAATCAGTGTAATAATTTATAAACTTTTTGCAAATTATAGTTACATTTTGACACAAATTCGTTCCAAGTTCAAGTAATAGCCAGTAATTCCTTAATGTTTTCACTTTTATTGTAAATTTACGTTGTGAACAATTTGTTATTAACATTAATAATTTGTTACTAACGATAAGTATTATAATTTACGTATAATAGTATATGTGTAATTATTACTCAAAATGTTCGAATTAATGCTGATAATACTATTAATTTTTCATTAATTACAATCTTCTATGCAATTAATTTACAAATTATATGCACACATTATAAAAACAATACTCTTACGAACATTCTCATATCATTTTTGTTCTTATTTTACTTCTAATATTGTTCATAATTGATTATTCTGTTGGACCATCGCGTTAGTAATAATAACAAACTAATTAGCGTTAAATTATGTGCAAAAATTGTATAAGAATGTTGCGCAAGGAGCTAGCTATGCGATACAGCTATAAAAGGCCATACATTAATCGCAGAAATTGCATAATTTGTTAATTTCCCAATTATTCCCCAATAATTCCCAATCGCTAATACGGTCTTCTTTCCTTTTTTTATTTGGAGGTCCAGGAGGTTCAACAGCTGGTTATAAGCTTAATTTTGGATCAGTTAAACGATCATGAGCTGATTTGCTCTTACCACTAGACTTTTTATTTAATATCGCAGATTCTTCTTCATCTTCCTCTGCTTTTTCGCCGAATGATAAAAGATTGAAATCTCTGTAACAAAATTTTTCACTGTAAAGAATAATACTATCAGGGCTAAATTCTGCAAACATATATGATTTTTACTTTACTGCTGCTGCTTTAGTTTTTGAATTGTCCTTTACTTCTTCACTTTCTTGTACTGTTATTCTTGGTATAATACCAGAAAATAGATTGTCCAATATTATAGTTCTTATTAATCTTGGAGGATACAGTGGTCTATCATTGTACAAAAAAAAAAGGAAATATATTTATATCAATTCTTGATATATTTTCTTGTTTACATTAAATTTACCTTATCAGTGCTTCTTCAAGTTTAAGCATGTTATATATAGTTTCTCCAATAACTGTAAGTAGAACCAAGAGTAAAGAAGAATTGGGAACTATTGTCATCTTCTTCATGCTTGTTTACTCATGTTTGTAAGCCTCCTATAATAAAAAAAAATCCTTCGTCAATAATATTTCATATTAAATCTTTAGTCATTTACAAATCAGTCAACCAAATGGTTCTTTTCTTGAATAATCATCAGCAAGTAAGACGTACCTTTTATCTCCTTTTAATGTTGGCTTTATTGGCCCAATCAATTCCATGTGCCACATCCAAATTATTCCAGCTGCTTTTATAATTTCCAAGTTCCTATAGATATTTGTACACATTTGTGCATTAATGCAATATTTACAGTCTATTCAATTTATCTTTAACATTTATAACTATTACCAAATGTCCATTCTCCATCTCTTCAATGATCCCCATAATTGCATATCGATGCCACACATCTTTCTCTCTTGATACAAATGCAGCCTCTCATATTTCCTTCAGCCATCTTCATTTCCTGAAACTTTATTTCTATCTTGTATGTCATACAGATAGCCGACCTAAAATACAATACAAATATCATATCTTACATATTAGAATTCCTGCTTCAACTTTTTATAGCTATAAAACATAATTCTTGGCCCCTTATAGCTCTACTCTTGTGATATTCCATGAGTCCAATACTTCTTTACTGTTGCACGTGCCTGTTTACTTCAACAGAAAATTCTCTAGAACCTACTCTTCACCGTTATACACAAAGAACCTAATTCAAAAACCTAATTTCGGAAAAAGAAGCGAAAAAAATCAATAGCGCAGCACGATTACACAGCCACTGACACATTCGGCACGATTTTTGGAAAACGCACGAAGGAAACTAAAAAAAAAATCCAATCCCGTTACAGAAAATTCTCCTCTACACTGTTATATAGAAGAAACCTAATCGAAAAGCCTAATTTCGAAGAAAGAAGCGAAAAAAGTCAATTGCGCAGCACGATTTCACAGCCACTGACACATTCGGCACTATTTTAGGAAAACGCAAGCACGAAAACGAAAAAAAATATCCAATCCCGTTAAGGAAAAAATCACTCTACACTGATAAATGAAAAAAACCGGAGTCAAAAGCCTAATTTTGAAGATAGAAGCCAAAAAAGTAAACTGCGCAGCACGATCTGAGAGCCACTGACACTTCCGGCACTATTTCTCGAAAACGCACTCTCCAATCCGAAAAAAAATATCCAATCCCGTTAAGGAAAAAATCACTGTACGCGAATCAGTGGAAAAATCCGATTCAAAAAGCCTAATTCAAAAAGTAGAAGCCAAAAAAGTATATTGCGCAGCACGAACTGAGAGCCACTGACATTTCCGGCACTATTTCTCGAAAACGCACTCTCCAATCCGAAAAAAAATATTCAATCCTGTTAAGGGAAGAATCACTCTACGCGAATCAATGGAAAAATCTGATTCAAAAAGCCTAATTCAAAAACTAGAAGCCAAAAAAGTATATTGCGCAGCACGAACTGAGAGCCACTGACACTTCCGGCACTATTTCTCGAAAACGCACTCTCCAATCCGAAAAAAAATATTCAATCCTGTGAAGGAAAGAATTACTCTACGCGAATCAATGGAAAAATCTGATTCAAAAAGCCTAATTCAAAAACTAGAAGCCAAAAAAGTATATTGCGCAGCACGAACTGAGAGCCACTGACACTTCCGGCACTATTTCTCGAAAACGCACTCTCCAATCCGACAAAAAATATCCAATCCTGTTAAGAAAAAAATCACTGTACGCGAATCAGTGGAAAAATCTGATCCAAAAAGCCTAATTCAAAAACTTGAAGCCAAAAAAGTATATTGCGCAGCACGAACTGAGAGCCACTGACACTTCCGGCACTATTTCTCGAAAACGCACTCTCCAATCCGACAAAAAATATCCAATCCTGTTAAGAAAAAAATCACTGTACGCGAATCAGTGGAAAAATCTGATTCAAAAAGCCTAATTCAAAAACTTGAAGCCAAAAAAGTATATTGCGCAGCACGAACTGAGAGCCACTGACACTTCCGGCACTATTTCTCGAAAACGCACTCTCCAATCCGAAAAAAAATATTCAATCCCGTTAAGGGAAGAGTCACTCTACGCGAATCAATGGAAAAATCTGATTCAAAAAGCCTAATTCAAAAACTAGAAGCCAAAAAAGTATATTGCGCAGCACGAACTGAGAGCCACTGACACTTCCGGCACTATTTCTCGAAAACGCACTCTCCAATCCGAGAAAAAATATTCAATCCCGTTAAGGGAAGAATCACTCTACGCGAATCAATGGAAAAATCTGATTCAAGAAGCCTAATTCAAAAACTAGAAGCCAAAAAAGTATATTGCGCAGCACGAACTGAGAGCCACTGACACTTCCGGCACTATTTCTCGAAAACGCACTCTCCAATCCGAAAAAAAATATTCAATCCTGTTAAGACAATCCCTTTAAGGAAGAATTCTCTCTATGCTGTTATTCCGAAAAAACCTAACCGAAAAGCCTAACTTGAGAAATATAGGCAAGGAAAGTAAACTGTGTTGAACGATTTCACAGCCACCTGCTTTTCCGTCACTTTCTTTCATATATGCACTTTCAATCGTAAAATAAGTGCTCTACTGGTTAGAGAATAATCTATTCTATGCTGAAGTAATGAAGTATCTTAATCTATAATCGAAGTTTAGAATGTATAAGCAATAATACGTAGCTACTTCGCAATTGAACGTCTAGATTGAAAAAAAATTGAGAAAACTGTTAACAAGCTGCCTATTCAGAGTAAAAATATTCAAATATATTACAGGACGGCCGAAATCTAGAATCTGCTACAGCCGATAATAACGGACAATGCGCTAGTATTGTAGGATTCCACACTCACACCACTTCATTTCGCACATGTATCGTTATACGATTTACACTATATAACATCACTTGTTTTCACATGTAGTATATTACCGCCGTAGATATATGATCATCTTGAACTTCGTAAAGTAATTGAAACGTCACTCAGCAATGTCACTACTTCACGAAACGTTTTGAGATTTAATGTTTCACTTTGACGCGTGAGAATACTCCACCATTTGTTACCGGTATGCTTGCTTGCCGTCAACTGGAAGTTGGCTGCAGCCGGAAACGCTAGGTATTTTTGTAGCGGGAAAATGTTACACCTTTAAAATAGTTATACGATAAAGTATCCATGTAGTAGATCAAACAACGTTTCTTATGTTTATTAATATCAATGAAGCAACTACAAATACGTTTCTCTTACGAAAATTACAAATTAATAAATGCTTAGTTTCCACTGCAAAAACATTATAAATTAATAAAAATAATTATAAAATTAATAACGAAATACAATAGTAATACATAATATATATATTAATTACAAAATTTTATAAATGAGCATTATTGATCACCTTTATTGACAATTCTTCTTGAGAACATTAGTTACTAATGTATAAGTGATTAAAATTACTTTTTCAACGAAACCATTTAGTCAGAGCTGTCTAAAGAAAGTATGTATCACTTGGTTATAATAAAGCTGCAAATATTCTTCCCATTACTAATAAGATGGTTTTACGTTCAGTTTCAAGTATACTTATGACAAACGTGAAATGTTATTTTTAAAATTGAGATTGATTAAATAGTACTTTAATGAGAGAGTTTACCTAACCTATGCCATGTTGGGTGGGAGAAATAAAACAATAAAACAATATAAATAACTATCACACATTCTTCTCTCTTCTTTTTATTCTCTTAACACTCCCATAAAGTATTTTACATTCTTTAACAAATTTGGGCCATTTAGTGGTTTAGTTAGACAATCAGTATTTGTTTCTTTATCTGGTACGTAACAAATTTGTAAGTTCTTAGTTTTTACTACATCTCCTATATAACAACATTTTTCTATGTAGGAGCTTAGATTTAATTTTCTACATGTATCGCATTCAATCTGTTACACATCACAATCTTTCTCACCTCCATTTTCAGGAGGACTTCACATATCAATCCATATATCCGCACAACACATTTCATTGGTTTCTCTTCCTTTTCCAAATTCAAGACAATACACACCCTCAAATATCTTAATATTCCCTTCAATCTAGTCATGTCCATCATTTTAAGATCATGGTTAAACTATAACAAACATCCTATTGCAAATGAGATGTCTGGCAAGACATAAGTATTCAAATACATGAATTTCCCTAATAATTCTCAATATTCATTGAATTATGGTGGATTTTTTCTTCCTCTCAGCAGCCCCATCACACTGCGGTGTCCTTGCTGGACTGAAATGATGTTTTATTTCCTTTTGATTTAAATAAACCTGAAGGTCTTGTTTGACAGACTCACCTCTATTGTCTAAGCATATAAATACTTTTCAGCTTCTTCACAGATTAATTTTCTTCAAATGTTACCAATATTTTTGTTTCCTCAGCTGTCTGACACTTTTCCTATAAAAGGAAGACCAATAATCACTCTTTAATAATCATCAATAGATAAGTGGTACCTTTTACCTGTTTTTGACATTGACTTAACTGGTCCAATCAAATCCATATGTCACAGCCCCATTATTCTTGCTGTTTTTATACTTTCCAATGTACTTTCCTCCTATGTGTGTTTTTACAGATTTTTTCCTTAAAGCAACATTCACACTTTATATTCAATTTGTCTTTACCTTTCAGAACTATTACCAATTCTTTATTCTCCATCTCTTCAATGATCCTTATTTTTACATGTCGATGCCACACATCTTTCTCTGTTGATACATATGCTGCCTCTTTTCTGTTTCTTGATTCTACGTATTAAACATTTCCTTTTCTCACTGCTTTCATTATAACTTTTTTCTTCTTTATGTACCTCAGCTCCACCAATCTGAAACTTAACAGATTAGCAATGATCAATGACCTTAACCATTGATATTAATATTTATTCAGGTCAGGAATACGACATACCTTTCAATCTCACTCTATTCTCTATATCCTGTTCTTATAAGAGGACATCACCTAAATTAATTTTATTCCCTTTTGTCTGCCTAAATCATCTTCCTTTTCTGAATCTTTATTTGATCATCAAATATTTCTATCTTGTATGTCATATGGTTAGCCAATCTAGAATCCAATACAATATCATACCTTACACATTTCTATTACTGCTTCAATTTTTTCTCACTATAAAATATAATTCTTGACATCTAATAGCTCTACACTGATGTTCCACGAGTTCAATTTTTTCTCCCGTTGCACGTGTCTGTTTATTTTAACCGAACATTGTCCTTTTGTAATCAGGTTCTTTAATTAACTTATAACTAACTTAAAACTATTGCTTACAACTAATATTTCAACTTTGGTGCGTAGCTCTTAGCTTAGTATCGTGTCCCAAAAATTATATTTAGGAAAACGATACGAATTACCAGGTCTCACCACGTGGAGGTGGCTACGCATCGAGACCCGACATGCGCCCTAGTGACGCAGCCTGATGGCGCTACCTGTATCATAGATACCCTAACCTAACTTGGAGCGAAAGAAGTTAAAGCGAAGCTACTGACACTTTATTATATTTCGTGTCTTACAATGGAGCGAAAGAAGTTAAAGCGAAGCTACCGACACTTTATTATATTTCGTGTCTTACAAAAGGGGTTTCGGTTCGGTATACTGAAACTCTACTGTCGCAAC
>NW_016910327.1:355777-359523 GCF_001483705.2 Eufriesea mexicana
TAAACCAACGACGAAGCATTCGAATATTGTACGAAATACTCGAATGCACAAACAATGAAAACTAGAATGAAAGAAATAATATCTGAAAGAAGAAAGATAATTAAAGCCTGAAAGAAAAAATAATTAGTACCTGAAAGAAGGAATTATTATTAAATTATTCAAGAGAGTAGACAATGGCCATTGAATAGCCATTGATCAAGCCAACGATGATATACATATAAACCAACGACGAAGCATTCGAATATTGTACGAAATACTCGAATGCTGAAACAAAGACACATAGAATGAAAGAAATAAAATCTGAAAGAAGAAAGATAATTAAAAGCTGAAACAAAAGATAATTAATACCTGAAAGAAAAATATTAACGCGGATCCTCCGAACTCGAAACGACAACTGGCTCGAGCCTGCACGCGGGCCCCTTATATAGCGGCGGCCGGCCGAAGATTGGCGAAAATTTCCGAACTTTACCGATTCCTTTAAAAGTTACTTTTCCGCTGTATTAACTATTCATTTATTTTTTTTTTACTTTTATTATAAATATATGTCGTAAACTATTTATTAATAACAATAGTAATTTGTTATTAACAATAGGTGTATTAATTTATACATTTTTTTGTATATTATAAGTGTATTTTAATATTAGTATGTTCTAAATTCAAGTAATAATCAATAATTTATTAATTTTTTCCCTTTTATTATAAATATACGTCGTAAACAATTTGTTGTTAACAATATTAATTTGTTATTAACAATAGGTATAATAATTTATAAACTTTTCGCAAATTATACGGACATTTTAATAGAATTACGCTGTAACTTCAATTAATAGTCAATAATTGATTAATTTTTTTAGTTTTATTGTAAATTTATGTTGTGAACAATTTGTTATTAACAATCAGTGTATTAATTCATAACCTTTTTTCAAATTATAGGTACATTTTAATACAAGTACATGATAAGTTCAAATAATAACCAATATTTTATTCAGTTTGAATTTTTCTTATAAATTTGCGTTGTGAACAAGTTCTTATTAATAATAAATTTGATAATTTATACGTGTTTTATAAAATAAAACTGCATTCGCACCTCCATACGATAAATGTCTATGATGCATATATATATATATGTCAAAATATTTTTATCTCCTCTATATTTTTGGCTATAAAATTGTGTCTTTTTAGAAAAATTCACATTTTTCGAAAACTAAGTGATAGAGCAATCTCGATTACAGATTTGTGTTAAGGAAAGTAACCTCTATGAGAATCACCTATTTTATATCCCAGATTAGAGAAAAAGTTAAAATTTGTTGGACAGAATAGTTAATTAAGATCAGTGACTAAGTTCAGACATTTAAAAATGAAAGGGACAAGTAACCGACGAAGAAAGTTAAGTTAGGTTATGTTAAACCAACTATCCTTATCTCAAAAGATCCTAAAACACTGTACTCACTTAATAAATTATTTTAAGCCAGTTAAATACATTAAAAATTGTAACTAAAATAAATTCTATCGCTAGCTTTATTCACTTGCAATGAGATAACCTCCATCAGTCCCCTAACTTAACATATTCCTAGAACTATATACAGTATACGATTATAATATACGATCTATACTAACAAATATCCATATCTATCACTGATCACTAAATGAGCAATCGAGATTGAAATTCCAAAGCCTGGTAACAATTAAAAATTCCCATTCTGTCAGTGAAAAATCACACCACGCGATTTTCATTTCCGCAACGCGTTACGTTGCCCAATGGCTTCCCATCCAGCGCGGTTACTAGCCGCTTTTCAACAGCCTCGAGTGCCACGAGTCTTCTAATATCCGTGCGAGAGCAACGAAAGCGACGGAAGCGTCGACATCTAGCGAGGGATGGGGCGCAATAATTGTTTGTCCTCGCTCCCGACCTCTCCCTTCTTCTGCGCACCGTCCTCGTTTGCGCGGCAATAATTTCGTTCGCGTAATTTGCCCGTAAACGATGAGCCATGAAACTTTCCTTAGAGGGAGGAGGCCATCTTAAATTCTCCAAGCCGTGTTTCTCGCGTAGAGTTTTGCTTCGCGCCTTTTGTCGCAGTTACGAGGCCACGCGAAATTACCGTGAGCGATGAGAGCTACGAGTATAACTTAATTTGCCGGGCAAATGGCGTATAAGTCGATGCCTGATGAGAACCCTCGTGGTATTCGCTTTTTCGATACATGGTTAGGTTAGGTTAAAGCCCTTTCACGCGATACGTGTATCGTGATACACGAGTGATGGATGCTGACATTGCATATATTCTATATTAGGATAATTAGAGAGGAGAGCTAAGTGACTGTGAACTTTGATTTAATGAATAAATTGGTACATTTAAATGATACTGTAAATAGATTATGTGACTGCTATAAATTTTACCATGTATGTATGTACAATCGACGTTGCAATTATTTTTAAACTCTAACCTCAACTAACCTCAAACTCGCGTGTACCTTCAACGCACTTTCTCTGTTATTCTATTGCTTTTATTATGCGTAGCCATTTCTAAGACTCATTCTATCATGTATACCTGAAACTATAATAGGTAATATAGTGCAAGGTGGTTTAAAATTTTACATTTTTAACAAACTCTTCTCCTCCCCATATTATAAATAGTAAATAATATGCTGCACCAAAAACTTTCATACAAAGCGGCCCTGTTACCGTCGTCTATTCCAGAGAGTGGTGGGAGTAGTGGAAGAAGGGTGGGGGTCGCGAGTATATATTAGTGGAATATCAATGTGGGGTCTCGAGAGACCCCGGTACCGTTCAACGAGGGACCGTGCTCCAAGGGTTAAACATTTTTCATAACCTCAGTGGTATGACGTAAATTATCACTTATTTGAACTTCGATCAAGCACGTTTATTTGCTTGATATAAACACCTTTGATTCCGCACTGTTGTCTATATAAATGTTTAGAAGACGATTCTCACGGGATATCGTATCATATTCAAATCAAAATTAAACTAAATATAAAATCAAAACTGAATATAACCTCCAAATCTTCTAACGAAATTATATGAATAAATAAACGTAAATACTAATATATATTATATTAGTAAATAAATTCCTAAAAATTCTAAATTACACTAAATCTTTCGAGGTCTGCAATTTTTCCAAAGTTCACATCTTCATTCGCATAATCAATAAAAATCTTACATAGGATTTCCGAACACTAATTCGTATACCAATACTCTAACCACCGCTTGCCCAACATCGGGGCAGGGACCATCGATAAAATAAATAGCAAGCAATCGAAATTGCGGATGTAACGTTGGTCTGGCTGCGGGTAGACCGTCTCGGTGATACATCGATGGCAATATCCACCTGTTTCGCATGAAATACTAAAGCACGCTGTCGCGCTGTGCCTCCGTAGATCTCGGATATTGCTAGCCAGGCTGAGTTACGACAGCGTTGCCTTTTTGAACGTAACTGGCCCCGCTCATTGAATATACGGATGCCGGTGTGTCCATTTGTTCGAGGGCCGTCCTTTTCTGGTTATTCCTTTATCGACAACCCACCTTTTAGATCCCACGACTTCACGTCTAGACGCGTTGATCTGTACTGGCCGCTTCGTTTACACTCGGCTTCTCTCGGTTTCAGCCGCGAGCTCATTGGCGGACTATCGGCACGTGGTGGGGGTAGACGTACTCTAAGCCTATAAAAGCAACAGTACTTCGATCTATGCGCCTTATGTCTCACGCATATGGAAGATGCTGTCAGACTACA